>NW_026991120.1:0-19824 GCF_036250125.1 Pseudopipra pipra
TCTGAACTGAAATAGCAACACGACATAGGAAAGATTTTTAAATTACTTTTAATGCAATTTTTATAAACTTGGATAATGTTAATAATAGAAGAAAAAATGATAATTTTATTTTTAACAATGGAATTGTGAGTATATTTCACAATATGTTATCCTTAAACATTTTACATTCGACTTTCATAAAACTTCTAGGGTTTTGGTTTTTTTTTATTTTGAGATAATTTTGTTCATATTTTATATCTTAGAATTGGCTTTACATTCTCACTTTGGAAGGTGACAGATAAAAAGTCAGCTCTTGCACACACAGAGAAATGACAACTGTTAAGTAATAGTGGGCAGAATAACTTAGAGAAACGTTCTGTAAATATGGCTGGGACTTATCCTGTGAATAAAGATGATCTCAGTTGGCTTCGAGTTCCTTGAGGAATGCAGTTGATAATGTGTGATGAGACTATTTATGGCATCTTCCCTGTGCAGATCCATACAGTGATACCCAGAGAGGCCTCTCTTTGTCTGGCATTTCAAAAGACAGTCAGAAATCAGGCTGGGTGTGCAAGTCCCAGAGGACGTGCCCAGGACAGGCCCCAGCCTGCTTTGCTCCAAGGGGGCTGATGAGAGCAGGGGAGAGCAACTGGGCTGGGGAAGGGACTCAAACACAAGTCCTGTGGGAGAGGCTGAGGGAGCTGGGGGGGCTCAGCCTGGAGAAGAGGAGGCTCAGGGGAGACCTCATCACTCTCTGCAACTCCCTGACAGGAGGGGGGAGCCAGGGGGGGTTGGTCTCTTCTCCCAGGCAAACTCTCAGTAAGACAAGAGGGCTCGGTCTTCAGCTGTGCCAGGGGAGGGTTAGGTTGGACATTAGAAAGAATTTCTTTCCACAGAGGGTGCTCAGCCATTGGAATGGGCTGCCCAGGGAAGGGGTGGGATTCTCCGTCCCTGGAGGTGTTTAAGAAGAGACTGGATGTGGCATCAGTGCCATGGGCTGGGAACCACAGCGGGGTTGGATCAAGGGTTGGACTGGATGATCTCAGAGGTCCCCTTCCAACCCAGCTGATTCTATGATTCTATGATTCTATGATTCTTTGATTCTATGATTCTATGAGGAGGTGGCAAACCCGAGGCAGCAGCGGGAGTGGAGCATGAACTCCAGCCCGGCCCGGGGACGCTGCTGCTCCTCCTCTGAGCAGAGTCTCCCTGTGGTCTTTGGCAACTACCTGTGCCCAAGATTTTTGGAACTGGGCACATGCAATTGCATGTTTCATTTGCCCACATAATTACTGTAATTGTGACCACACTTGTGGTAATGGTACATGCAAACAACCCATCAGACAGCCAGGCTGGGAGGTGGCACTTCCTCCAAGCGGCATTTCCAGCTGCACCTTGCTGGCTGAGCACCCACAGCAGGATCTCCTCAGTCAGTGCAGCATTGTGCAGGACACTCTTCCTCTGGCAGAGAAACAAACTGTGTAACCTAATCAGTCATTTCCCTGCAGTCCCCCAAAGTGGTGCCTTTTGGAGACAGCGACAACAGACAGTGATTGGCAAATACATCCAGTTTGTGATGTGCCAGCACTTGGAGCAAGAAAACAAAAATTACCAATGAAGCTGTAAAGGCAGGAAACTCTGTTAAGAACCCAAGGAGAAAATTGCTTCCCTGATTACAGACAATATGCACTGTGCGCTCTTAGTGTACCCAGGAACAGTAGCAAAACTCCCCGGAGGATTCGCTGGCCTGCAGCCAGATCTGTCACATTGAAAGTGCTCTTCTACTCTGAAAGTGTCTCAGTAAAAAATAGCATCATTGGGTTTCATGTTTATGGTCTCTTAGTGTTCCAGTATCAGATATGTTCAGCTTAAAAGTGCAAGCAGTGCTGGGACAGAGGTTTGGGTGCTGCTGTAGTTCTCCCTCTGCCCTGCCTGTGGATCCTGTGAGCGACAAAGAGGGTGGGAAGTGCCCTGCAAAGCTCACTAAGCTCACTCCTTCAGGAAAGGTTTTTATGGGCCAGAGCATATCCTCAGGTCAGGTCCCTGCAGTCCTGAATCTTTTTGTTCCCCCTTCAGTTTCCTATTTCTCAGGAGGATTTGAACAAACCTGCAGGGTGGGAGTTCAGTGTCCAGTGGTGATGCTGGAGACAGAGGCTGTGTCTGCCTCGGCCACATCCCCTCAGCAGGGTGAGCAAGAGAGAAAAATAGTGACTATTCCTCTTCAGTCATGAAAATGTAATAGAATAACCTTCTACTGTATTCCATAGGATGATTTAAAAACCTCATATGATGGCACACTTAAATTCTATATATAGGCCATTAGATTAATAATAACACCCTATTGATCCAGAGATTTCCCCAAACCCAAAGTCAATACACAGAAAAGCTCTCATTGACTTCCTCTAGCTTTGGATCATTTTGTTTTGTCTTAGCTGAGGAGTTTTCCAGAGAGGGGAAAAGAGGAGTGGGAAATACCTCGTACCTCGAGGGACAGGGAAGTTGAATGTGATTTGTTCCAGTGACAGACTTTGAACTGAGCTGGGCAGAGGTTTGGGGTTTTTTTATTTTTAATTTTTGTCAGTGCTGATTTTCATTAGAAAATGCTATTTCAATTGGAAAGGCCTTTTTTGGAGGAAAGACTGAAACATTGGAAAATAATTTGACATTTGAAAAGTGACTTTGCTTTTTCATTTAATTTCATTTATGTTTTGAAATGAACTTTAGGTGAAATAGTAAAAGCTAGAAAGGCCAAAAAATCCTCCCTCAAATCAAGTGTATCAAAACCCTGAAGTTTCCTTTGAGAAATGCAATTTTGCAAAACTACAGCAGAAATAATAAACTATTGAGGTAAATATGGAAAGCCCACATTTCTAACATGTCAACTGATGAGTGTGCAATTTGCTGTTCATCCTGCATTTTAGTTCAGGATGCATTTTACAAAATTCAAAAATATCATATTTTAAGATACTAATTCGATTATGGACCTTCATTCAGTATCTTTTAAGAATCTATACTGAAAAATGTGTTCTGGCCCCATAACACTTAAAATTACCCTAATGAACAAAGTCAAATAATATTGGCAGAAAAGAAGGAAGGAGAGATAATATTGTAGACAAAAAACCGCAAATAAATATCTGGAGGAAGATCAACTCAAAACTTGAAATGACTCTAATAAGCACAATAAGCAGTGATGTCAGCTCACTGCTGTGCTACAACTGACAGCCTCCCAGGAAAAGTGACATTCCATGGAGCAGAGATTAATTACACAACCCCAAACCCGGTGGGACTGGGGGCACTCCCTGCTCTGTGCTCAGGACGAGGGATGAGGAGCTCCTGGGCAGCCACAGAAAGGGAGAAGCTGCTGCCCGAGCCCCAGTCCCTGAGAGAGGTGCCCAAATCCAGGGAATGTGCAATGCCAGCCCCTGGAGCCCTCCCTCAGCACCGCTGTCACCTTTGGTGTCCCCTCTGCCGTGTCCCACTGACCCCTCCCGATGCTCCCGGGGTTTTAAGGAGTCAGACAAAGGAAGGGTGGTTAAAAAAATCTCCTGTGTTGGCTTTCAACCACTTGCTATCAGAGAAAAACAAAAGCAGAACTTGATCTTTTGTTGTTGTTTTGGGGTTTTTTTCCCCATCCTTTTGAAAAAGGGATTCCTCATCTTTACTGCTCCTTTATATTCTAACTGCCCCAGCTGGAAACCTTCTAGGCCTTTTTAAAACAGGATTAAAAACACAGTTTTCTGCATTAGCACAGCTCAAAAGGATAACCTCAGCTCTTTTCTCTGCCAGCCAGCTTTTTAATCCTGAATCACATGTCACTTCAAATTATGAATATGATTTTCATGTCCCCCTCGGGCCTAAATTTCACCCAAGTAAATCCTCTCATTCAGCAGCCGGAGAAACGTGTCAAAAGCAGTGATCTTCAAGCACTGAGAGTGCTCTGGGAGAGATCAAACTGTCCCAGCCTGAACTCTCCCAGTGCCGGGCGTCTTTCCCTCTCCTGCTTATTATTGTTGACACCCTCCATCCCCACTTCCTTCCCCCCGGTCTGACAGCCTGGGATGGCAAGAAACAAAAAAATAGGGCCCTTCTTAATTCTATATATTTCAGGGATTGATCCTTTCTGCACTTGTGGGGTAGAGGAGAACAAAGACACACATGAGCTGGTTCTGGGGAATGAGGAATCAAACCCCTGATCAGAGCTGTGATCTCTCATCCCCTGGCACAGCTCTGCTGGTTGATCAGCAGGCACAGGACTGGCACAGCCCTGATTTCCCAGGAGCCAGGTCAGTGTGATGGTGTCACACTCTGTTGGAAGGAGGAAGCCCTTCCTCACCCAGGATTGTCTGAGCTGTGCAGATCTCCCTCTCCTGAGTGTCCTGGGAACAAGAGCTGACTTAGAACAGCCTTGTCAGAGGAAATGTGTGTTCCCAGCCCTGGTCTGCAGATGAACAGGTTGGAATTGTGTCTTGGGCAAATGACTTAAAACCTGAGGATCAAGCCCAGAACCAGAACTCTGGATATCCACACACTGGTGTTTGACATTAGATCAAAGGTCTCCTCAAGAAGGAAGCCCTGTCTCTTCATCCCCCTTAGGGAGTCTGGAGAGCTCAGAGGGCCATGTTGATCTTTCCTTTCCTGCTCTGCCCCAGGATAGTTTCTTCCTCTCTGAAAAGAACTGTATTATTGCTTTTGTCCTGGTTAGCTGTTGTTCCTCTCCCAAGGTGACTGTGGCCATTGCCTTTGCTCACTGTGATGGCAGATGCTGCATCAGACTTCTGGGAGGTGCAAGGTTTCCCTCCTTTTTCCTGATGGGAGCTGTGAACACAGATCCTGCACCGGTGAGGGCCAGGGAAGTGCAAAGATTGTCCTCATTCAGTCCTTTCAGAGCAAGGAACAGAGATGTTTGAATTTGGTTCCAAGAATCTCTGGGGTTAGAAATAATAACTTTGTTGAGATCTTCTCAGTACCAATTCAGACACCCAAATCCAGGTTCCTCCAGCAGAGAGTGGAAACAGAGCTGTGGTTTGAGGTCACCTCCTCTGAGAACACTTTTCTCAGGGTTTTCTAGGCTTTGTCAGAAAAGCTGTGTTGGTGTGGTCTTGGAATTGAATTTTTTTAGGGGTTCTTTTTCCTTATGGGGGAAGAAGGTAAAGAAACACCCAAGAGATCATGGAAGGCAGAGAGCACCCAAAATCCCAGTGTGCTGCAGGTCCCCACAGCCACATCCCATGGCTGCAGTGCTGCAGCCATTTCCCACTGGAAAATCAGTCAGACAAATATTTTCTTCCTGCAGAAGAGCAAACACGACTGTGGAAAGGGACTTAGAGGGTGTATTTATCTCTCCCTTACCTTCCCACGGTGAAAAAGCCACAGGAGTTATTACAGAAACCTCACCTTTCAAAACATTCCCATGGGCATGACCATGGTACTGAACAAATCCATATCCTGGGAGGATTTCTCACTTGCTGGAAGATCAACTCTGATCTGACCATTGCCTGTTGCTTTTTCAAGTTTCAGCAGCAAACAGAAACACAGTGGTTTGCCAAGAGAGGTGGGCAGGAAACAGTTTTTCCCATCCACAAGCACTTCTCAGCTTAGAGTTTTCTCATCCTAATACTGAGTGAAAAGCAGAAATCTGAAACTTAAAAGTATTCAAACATATCAACTCAATATTTTTCTGAGCTTTTCTTTTATATATATATATATAAAAGACGATGTGTAGACAAAATATTTTCTTTTATTTTCAAAATGTTTACTTTTTAAATATAAACCCCAATAAATTTGCCAGCAAAATATTCCTCTTCAATTCACTTTCCTCTCCAAAGTAAAACATTCAGATCACCACCTGTGACTTCCATCAACTGGCATTTTTCAGTTTAAAATAATTACCTGAAACCCCCAATCATATTCCAGGCCATGTTAATGACTGTCTGACTGCAGCCTAGAGGTGGCAATAGTTTAGTGATTGCTGAGCTGCATGTGCAGAGTCTGTAATCCTTGAGTAGTGCTTTGAGGCTTCCAGTAGCTAATATAGATCCACCACCATAGCAAGGAATAAAATGAATATTGTTTCCCTTATCCCTTTATGTTCAGTGTTACCAAAGCTTGTAGAACTGTATTTCCAGAGTGGTGATTTTTTTTCCCTTTCACTGTTGGATGATAAATTTGTTTATCTTTGCTCTTGGCACCAAACTTTGTGAACATTTCTAAAAGAAACAATGAAAATTCACTCACGGTCTGCTAAATCAATGCTCCCAGTGCCTCGTTCCTCACTGCCAGTGCACCTTGTGTAACCATTCCCTGCGTGTTCGTGTCCATCCTGCACTGGTGGCAATGAGGAAACCAGCTCCAGAGGGATGGAGACTCCAAGCTCTGCCTCCTCCCTGAGATGTCAACCCAAGGCCCAGCTCTAAGGAATGAATATACAGCTGAGGATGAGCCTCCCTCCCAAGCCAAGGACGAGCAGGAAGGGTCAGAGTGCACAGGACAAAGTGGCAGGTGGAGTCTCCACACAAGGGGGATAAGTCACAATATTTCTGTGCAGTCTCTCCCTTCCCCACAGACTGGGGAAGATGTGATTGCAGATGGTGTGTGAGAGAGGATGGAGACTCAAATTTGACAGTCACTTTATAAATGAAACCCTGGCTGTGTAATCTCCCTTCAGGTCTACTTGCTGCTGTGGAAGAGTTTTCTGTGGGTAAAAACACCACGTTTTCCAAAACCTGATTTATGATTATTCTCTGCTAAAGCCTTAAAACCACAAAAATTATTACAGCTATTTGTATCTCATCCTGGCACTGTTGTTCTCCATTGCACTAAGTGGAACTATCTTTCCTTAAAATGCTGGATTGAATCCATATTCTATTTATTACGTCTGAGGACTGCTGTTGTGTATTTTATAGCCTGTTTGCAAACTGTGTGGGGGCATAAAAAGTGCACAATCTGAAAAAGTGCAGAAGTGTCCTCATCATCTTTATTTTTTTTTCCCCAAAAAAAATTTTGGGTCCCAAAAGTGTCTGCTTTTTAGATCTTAAGAGCACGGCAGAGCACAAGAGCAGAACTGAAAATCTCCAGTGGGTGAAGACTTGGACAAAAAATCCCTGGGCTCCAAAAGGCACATGATGGATACATGAGGGGGTTGAGGATGTCCCTGTTCTGCCCCTCTGTGCTTTTGCTGCTTTGTATTCATTTATTCTCTTCGTAATCAAAATTCAGGGAGAAGGAAGGAGCAGCCTGGTCCTGGGCATGGGAAGCAACTCAAGAAGAAGTGAAGGAGGCAGCAGGTACCCATTAGTGTTTCCATACATTTCAGCTCTAGCTCAGTCCTGCCTGTCCCCACAGGACAGCTTTGTGCATGTACTTTCCACATGGTTTGCACCAGCCCATTTCCATCCACATCCCAGAGCAGCTGGGACTCTGTGCTTTGTCCTTCACCCAAAAATCCCTGACAGCCTGAGCACTGTTTTCCCGAGTAGCTACAAAATATTTACCTGAATTAGAAAAGATGGGTTTCCAGACTTAAAAAACTTTGAGAGACCGGTTCCCAGTGTAGTGTTTGTCAGTGGTTCTTTATTTTATGGACCTCAAAACCCTTCTGAAGAAGCAAACCAAAGCCACTAATGGGTTAGGAGGGTGATCCTGGCCATGGGCAGTGCCAGAGGGAGAGGATGTGTGATAAATAGGTGGCCTGGCAGGCTGTGACAGCCACTGGAACAAGGTACAAAGCAGCCCCAGGGGAGGGAGCACACATCAGGGTTTCCAGCTCTCCCCTTCTGAGGGACCACAGCTGGCCAGGGCAGCAGCTGCTGGGCAGAGCTCTGACAAGGCTTCCTGTGACTCACCCAGTGCCCCGAGCACACCCTTCCACCATGGCATGAACCACAGCTCCCTGGGCCACATCCTCCCCCAGAGGGTGAGACAGAAGAGCGGGAGGTGCACAGAAAGTGTCCCCCCTCCCACGGGTTGGGTTCACCAGGAGAGCTGAGCAGAGTCCCTTTGCTGTGGTGTCACCACAGCCCCTCCCATGTTTCCATGTGCTCACCCATGTTTTCCCCTCTCCTGGACACCAGGTTGTCAGGAATTCAACCTTCAGTAGAGAGCAAAGGAATTCAACCACTTTCACTTTTTGGCACTAAAATCAGGTTGCTGATCAGTACAAGCATCTTTCTGGATAGAGAATAGCTCTGGCAGCTGAGCTGCTCTGCACAACTCCCAGCCCAGAAGACGCTTTTTCCTGCTGTCAAACACTTGCCACGAGTCAGGTGTCACCAGGGAAGGGAGCACTCCATGGATCTCTCCAGGGTGCCTCAGGTGTGAGTGTCTGGGCTCCCAGGGGAGCGGATGGAGGGAGCCTGGCTATTCCTGGGATGATTCAGGGGTCAGATGCTCTGAGCCACACTCATTTCCCATCACTAGGATCCCAGGGTAGGGATCCCTCCACACCTTGGCTGATCCTGATTCGGTGATCTTTCAGGATGTAGTTAAAAATACTAAAGTATCATTGTCTTCACATGGCCACAACACCCTGTTTGAGTTGTTCAGAGCATCAGCATCAGCTCCCACAGCAGGTAGGAAGGCAGGGCTGTTCCCAGGATAACTTCACTTTGGGTTGGAATTATACTATGAATACATAACTGTACTGTTAATAACACAATGCTGTGAGATCATGAGAATAAATCTGCACTCTGACTCTCAAACCCATCTGGTGCCTTTTGCTGAGATGGAACAACAAGATACTTGTGTTTGGCTATTTCAGAGAAAAAGACCAACAACAACAGAAAGCAGAGTGGTTTTGTTCCATTATTTGTGTAATGGCTCAACACTCAGGGTGGCAGAAGCAGCAGTATCATGATGTTAGCCTCAATCAAACAGATGGCCAGGGAATTATTACATCTAAAACCCCAGAGCATCTTCCAGTTCTAGATGCCAGTTAATAATACAGGTGGTGCAGTGTGAAGGGAAGAGACTTTGCTGCAGCTTTGGGGCTCAACTAGTCCACAGGGTCCAATTCCCAGCTCGATTGCAGTCCCCTCTTCCCTCTCGCCACAAAGACATCTGGTGTTATTAAAAGCTCCTGAAAGAACTGTGTTCAGAGACAGCTCCCCAGCACTGCCTGTGTAACCAGATGTGGCAATAGAGCATTACATTAAAAATAAGACAAAGCCTGTTTATAGAAGATCAGCAAGTTTAGTTTTTTCAACATCCCTTCTCTATTTATGTGGTTATTGGTTCTTGGAACTGTTCTTGTCTTCTGAAAGTATTTAATGAGGTGCAATGGGTGCATTTATTAAAAGGCCTTGGCCCCTCTGCTCTTTAGACAGCTATGGCCTTATGTCTGAGTGTGGAAACCATCTCATATCAAGCCTATTTAAAATAAAAATAGAAATGTTTTTTCCCCTCTCTGTGGTGTGTATGCTGGACTTGCTGTTATTGTGTCAGTGTGGAGAGTTTCTATCATGAGATGGGTGATATTAAATAAATATGGAAAAAGAAAGAAATGGTTAAAGGGAACAGTAGACAGCACTTTGCTACAGCAGCAAACCTTCTCCTCTGGAGGCACTGAGCTTGAGCCTTTACTTACAGGGCAAACTGAGGCTGGAATTGGGTTCTTTCTCCTCAGCAGTAATGGCAGTGTAGAAATCATCTCAACTTCAGTGACCTTGACCTGGAGAGCATATGAGATCCACCTCCACTGTCCCACACTGGCAGCGCAGATGCTGAATGTTTAAGGCACGGGGTGCTGGCCCTCAGGAATGGTATTTCTGAGCTTAATGGGCTGTGGAACGAGGTGTGCCTCCTCTTTTAACTCTCTGGGCAGACAGAGCAGCGAGTTACAACATGAAATGCAGAGGGAAAGAGGGGACAAGAAAAAATAAAATAAAATCCTTATTTCATTAAGAAGCCTCCCCTGCTGCGGACAGGATGCATCCAACAGGAAGGATGTGGACACTGAATAACTCATCTCAGGATTTCTGTCATTAAGGAAATGAAGGTATTGAAGCATGGGTTTCCTTTGCAGGCTGTTCTAGTGAAAAGCAATTCAGCAATAAGGCAAAATGTTACTGCTACTTTGCTGCTGCTTAAGGAGAAAACTTTCTCTCTCTTCCTTTCCCTGCCCTGCACCTGCTCACAGGGCTCAGAGTCCACAGCAGGGAATTAACACCTGTTTCCTTCAGGTTGTGCTCCTTAGCCACAGAAACACCCTGCACTGCACAGGAATGGTTCAGCACAGCACTGACCATGGCAGGGACAGCACAGCAAACCCAGGCACTGCCCCTCCAGCCCTCAGGGCTGCTCAGAAATGTGGCTGGAGCTGCATTTTGCCACCCCAGAGCTGATGGTCCCCAAGCCAAGCTGGTGCCAGGATGTCCCAGGGCTGAGGTGGGAACAGGCAGCAATGGAAACCTGGATTTGGTGCTCCTGCTGGGAAAACTTGTGATAACAAAGGGTAAAGCAAGAGCTGTATCACCCTGGAGCAGCCAGCTCTGACTGACTATTGCAATGAAAGCCCCTGGATTTTCTCTCAGCTGAGATGGTCCCCTAATTTTCACGTGAGTTTTCATGGGAACAGCTCTCTTGACATCATGGGGATAAACAGACTTAGTGCTACTTTAAAGTTCAAAACAAAGTTTTATAAGGAATAGATTGTAAAGTTCTGCAGTTGGGAATTATCTGTGTTTGTGTGTTTATACAGCTCTTTGTACAGCACTGTCCCAGACCAAGACTCCTGGATATTAATGGAATACAAGTGATATAAGCCAGGGATATGCAACTATTTTTGATAGTTTAATTTAATTTTTCATTTGCAAATTGTTTTAAGAGGCAGAATGGAGGAGAACACCCACAAAAAGCAAGGCAGAATCTCTTTCAGGCAGAATACATGGAGGTTACAAAGCACTCAACGAACTCTTTAGTGACCTAAGTTTCATTACCACCACCAGGAAAGGCCTAACTTTAGGTTTGACCTCCACAGTGTTGTACAAATAGAGAAGGAAACCTGAGAAGCATTAAGATGTAACCTTCCTCAGGAAAAAAAAAGCAGTCCCTTCATTAATGACTCCAATTATAGCTATTCATTGTATCCTCTTTTCCTTAACAAAGTCTCACATTGTCAACCAGCCCTCTTACAAGTTCATTGTGTGCCCATTATCAAAATATCATTTTCAGCTTCACTGAACACATGTAGGAAATGTAGTAGTGTAAAAAGGAAGAGGAGGAGGGAAGATAGCACAAGAGAAAGAAAGAGGAAGATAATAAGCTTAGACTGTATTTGTGTAATTACCCTCTGCAGAACAATCTTCTGAGAAAAGGATATGTTTAATTTTTGTAATGTCATAAACCTTAAACTCTCCACTTGTCACTGATTAGGCTGGGAACTAAACAACTGAAAATGGACACTGGGTGATCGCCTTCCCCCCACTTCACTTTCAGTACAAACAGATTTATTGTGAATGGAGGGAGAGCTCTGTGCTCAATTTTGAATCTGTTTTTAAGGACTAATAAATTTAATACATCCCAATGGGAAATGACTTGTGGTTTATACAAAGTAAACATTTTGCAATTTCAGAAGTATAAAACAAACCTGTTTAGGAAGTGTCCAGCCAAGGCATCAGTTTTTCTCTTTCTCATTCATGTTCTTTATCTCCTATAACATTGTCTGACCCTTGATTTAAAGCCTGGTCCTGACTCAGGCTTCATTCACGTCCATGACAAAACTGCCTTTGGCTTCAACAGGAGAAGGATCAACCTCCCAGTACAAGCTTGAAATAATTAAAAGCTTGGAAAATGAAACACAGTGTTTAACAGACAAATGATAGAAAGGCCTTCTCTGCCCCCAACATGCCATGTCATCAACCTCCAAGAAGTTCTTCATTTGGAAACTACTCAATGCTACCAGTTAATGCAGGGCCTGCCCAGTTGGACTGTAGAGACACCAACAACTTGCCCAAAATCCTGCACCAAGCACTTGTCTGCAGTCAGACAGGCTTGATCACTAACCCACATCCATCTCGTGCTTCCAGTGTCAGCCAGAAGGAGCAAAGGGTGGATCCCCTAAGGCAGAAGCCCCCCCAGTGCTCTGTCTGGTCCAGGCTATGGGAGCCAAGCACCTGCTCCCCCAGGGCAGTGACAGCAGTGAACTGGGTCAGCCTGGACCCAAAGTCAAATTTCAAGTTGCATTCTCAGGAGAATAAAAGTTTCTGTGGCTTTCAGAAGTGCATCTTGCAGTGACTTGATTTCAGGAGACAAGACGTCTCAGAAAAGGCTCAAAAGAGCAAACTCTGTTATCCACCTGCAATTGGCCTGACCTGGAATTGCTCTCCATACATTTTAGATCTCCAGTGTCATGGAGACAGTGTTGGCCACCATCCCCTGCACTGCAGTTCTCATCATACACACACTTGTCACCTTTTTCATCCCTCAGTAGGAGTATTTGGGTGGGATTATGTAGCATCTTAATGTGATGGGTTTCCTTCCACCCATTTACCCCGGGAGTCCTTCCTTGTTTCACTTTTTTATAAGACATGGAGAACTTGGAACAGTTAGCACAAAATCAGTGGGAATATCACTGAGGGCTCTACCTGAGACACAGAGTTGTGCTGTTCTTGTCTTGGTCAGTGACTGCCTCAGCAGCTTTCAGCAGGGCCAGAGGCAGATCCACCTTTGCACAATGGCAGGGCCATCCCTGGGTGGAGCTGTGCCAGCTGGCAGGGAGCAAGCAGGCAGGACACATCCACACTGATAACACGGGGCTCTAACAGCTCTGGGACTTTGCTTTTCTGTGTCATCACCGCTCACAGCCCTGCAGCACCACTGACTCAGTGTTCAAAGGCAGGCAGTGAGCAGGTACACTGAGATAGGGACTGTCCCTGGCATTGGCTGTGCCTTGCAATCGGACCTGGATGGGGTCACATCCATCTGCATTCCCCCAGGGACAGAGCAGGGCATAGCCTTGAACTGGCAGGATCACGGCACACCCTCATGTGCCCCCTCCCCTGCCAGCTGGGCTCACACCTCCCAGCAGCCTCCCCACAGCACAGGCAGGTGGGAAAACAGGGATGTGGGAAGAGTGGCTGTGGAAACAGAGCAGTCTTGCAGAAGAAAGGAGAGCTGCCCAGGAGCCCTGAGCTTTCCCTGGAGCCTGACCCTGCAGAAGGTGAGCTTCCCTTGCCTGCCAGGGCTGGCTTTGCTGCTTCCCCTGTTTTCACTCCCTCCCTCTGGTCTCTGGTTGAACCCTGTGTGGCTTCACCTCCTGTGAGTCACAGCCCTGCCAGCAGAGCCCCGTGTGAGGGAGGGAGCTGGGATGGGAAGTGCAGGGGATGTGCTGGACACAGCCCCACATCCAGTGCCAATCCAGTGGGAATGCCTGTTGGGAGCTCTGCTTGTTTTTGGGATGTTTACTTAGTTCACTGCTCCCGTCCCTGCCCTTCCCCTCGTGGCCAGGCTCTGTTTGCTGGTTTAGTCTGACCATTGCTGGCTTAGGGTGGCCCCTAAAGGGACAGCCAAGCTGGAGAATGGCTGTGGTTGGAGAAATGAGTGTACACAAATTACATAATGCTCTTAACTACATAAAAACCAGCTTGTCAATCACCCAAACCAGCTTTTACAGCATTTTGAATGCAAATCAGCCCTTGAGCAGGCATAAGTTACAACTGTATTTACCTTAAGGCTCCTTTATCCTATCAGAGCAATGAAAAGCAGTCTTACAGCTAAAACCATATTCCACCCTTCCAAACTGTGGTAGCAATTTAGGTTGTTTCCACTATCATTCAAAGCAATTGTTGCTACTCCTCCTTTGGGGTTTTTATTACTTCATCCTGAACAAATGCTGATGGAGACTGAGGGTCAGGTTTCATTTGTATGAAAGGTGTGGATAGACCTGCTTCTGCAGAGCTTGTTGGAGCAGATGTGGGTGTAGCTGCTGTCAAGAATTCCCCACCATCCATATTCCCAGAGTCACAGAACCACAGAATAGGCTGAGTTGGAAGGGACCCACAAGGATCATCGAGTCCAACTCCTCTGAGGAGAGCCAGGAAAAAGCATTGTAGGACACTTGTCACCCAGCTGAATAACAGGAAAATCATCTTTACCTAAATGGGGCACAGCTCTTCACCTCCATCAATGTATTTCTAAGTCAAATTTAGCAAAAATAAGGGTAGCCAGATGTCAGAGTTGTAAATATAAATGCTATTTAACCAAATAAAACTATTTTCTCAATTCTAGTCCTCCACACATGTAGTGGCTGTTGAACTTTGACTCTGAACAGTCACCTCAGCTTTTCAAGGCCTTGCCTTTGAAAGCACACTGTAGCCTCATCTGATATAAATCTACATCATCCCATTGCTCTCTAAGTTGATTTATATCAGTGGACCAGATATTATGCCAACATCAATAGCAATCTGCATCTCTGTTGGTGATGATTAAGAGTGGAAAAACAGCTGGGAGCAAGATAGAATATAATACTTAAAGTGGGACTAGAAACCTGGAAAGTAGGAGCCTGATCAATGCTGTTGGGAGTCTGCTGGGAATAAACTGTACTTGTGATTTCACTCAGTCTGAATGGACAGAACATCAGGCCACAGCTCTCACAGGGTCTCCACCCTGGTCTTACAGGCTCAGATCAACTGGGTGCAGTTTTACACCCATAAACATCCATGTGGTAATTGCAGGTGATGAAGACACCCAAGTGAACCCTAAATGGGTCCACAAACTGCTTTGGTGATGCTTAATTTGCCCTTCAGGACTGAGAGTTTCACTTCACAGCACCTAATGTGGGGCTTTTTTCAGAGATTCAGATGCCAGTGACTCCCAAATTGGTGCTAAATAGCACCTTTTCCAAAACTCACTTCCCATCATCCTGAATTCTTCAAAAAAAAAATCCATCTATGACACTCTTCAAAGCTGCTGCCAGAGAGCTCAGCTGCTCCCTAAACCAAGCTGAAATAACAAGGAATGCAGGATGTGTTTTCTTAAGAGACAGGTAAAGTTTGCCTGTAGAGAAGGAATCCAGGAACAAGCCCAGGGAGCCTCCACACCGAGAGGCTTGTTTTGTTTTTTTGCTTTACAATTTCACAGCTTTAAGTCCTTTCAGGTTATTCCCATTCCTGCTTTAAAAGGCTGAAATTCTCTGTAGTGCAGCCACAAATATCACAGCCCTCTTGTCAACGTCCAGGCAGCTCAGAGCTGCAATTTATTTAAAGCTAGCCTGAAGTGAACCAGTTAGTAAGAGCTGGTTTCCTATCACACCTCATTCCACCTCCTGCCTTTGAAGCCCACTTAACACAGCCCTACTATTCCCTGGGGACTTCAGGGGATTAAGGCAGCCCCCCTGACAATGCACTGACTGTTTCAGTGCTGTTGCCTTTTCTGTTTATCAACTAAAATGGGGGTGGGCCAAAAATAAAAGACAAAGAAGGAAAGGGAGAGGGGAGAAAGAGTGAGAGATGGAAGGAGGGGAAAAAAAAGGATAGCAGGATTTTTAATGCAAAACCAAACCCCTGTTGTTCAGGGCTTTTGTTAATACTAGTAAGCTTCAAGTACAAGCCTTGTACTCTTAATAATGTAACAGAGAAATAATTTCCCTAAAGCTCTTTCTCTGTATATCAGATAAATTGCATTTATTCCAGGAACTCTCCTTTCTTAGGGAGACCCAGGTGTAAAAACCCAATGGGTATTCAGTTGCCTGTGTCTGAGGAGCCCAAATGATTGTAACTCTTATTTAGAGCAGTTGATAAGAGGTTTTGATCCTCACTTCTTTACTTTACTAAACTCCTCTGCCTGCTGGCATCGTGCCTGAGGCATCGTCTACCTGCAAAATCTGCAGCTTTATCTCACTGATAATAGCTGGGCTAACACTGTGAAGAGTTCCAATCACACAGGATCAATGGGATCTGCCTGAACTCCTCCTTGTTCCACTCTGATCTTGGGAAAGCTTGCTGCTGGATGTTGAACAACAGCTACTCATCTCCTCTTTGTCCTTGTCCCAGAGGGAGCCTAAAAGCTGGGATAACAGAGCAGGGCAAGGACAGTGCTTTTGTGGAGAAAGTACAGAAGGTGTCTTCTGAACTACTTTCCCTTTGAAAAAGAAGGGTACTCTGGGAGGAGACACATAGAGCACCAGTTTAATGACAATCCCAGCAGTGCTGAGAAACCCAAGGCAACAGTAAAATATCAGAAATGGTGGATGGAGAGACCCCAACCACCAGGATGGAGAATTAGGAACCTCCCTCTATCCTTCAAGCCACCAACATCTGGCATAGATGTGAGCCAGGCAGGCACAGGAGGGCTGATAAAAGCTGCTTGAGGCAGCTCAAAAGTTTAGGGATCCCATGTGGCTTTTCTGTGGAAAAATGCTGCAGAGGATTAGATATCTGCCACTGCAGCCCAGAAACCTTCCCCTCCCACACTCTCCTATTCAGACTGGTCTCTACAGGATTTTCTTGCCTTCATCACTCTTCACTCATATGCAGATAGAGAAAGAAAAATAAGAGAACCCTGTAGCAATCTATCCATCAGCCCAGGATGAGGGAGACTCCAGGGGAGTGCTGAGCAGTGGATGGGACATCAGGGCAGGTAACAGCATAATCACTTGCCTCCAGATTTCTTTGCATCATTATGGAACTTTCTGGTCCTGGGACAAGTACAACAGCCCTTGATTGCTGGAGGTGCTAATCAGAAATACAGTCCAGAAAAGGGGTCACACTTCTCTGGCTGGACAGGATCTACCACAGCTGGATAGATCCTGCTGCCTTCTGCTGTGTCACTGACTGTGCTTCCTTCCACAGCCCCAGAATTCCCTCTGCTCTCCATGGCTCCATCCCTGTCCTGGGTTTCACCAGTGGCTGACACAGGCTCCAAACTCTCCTGGGGGTGAAGAGCTGAGGCATCAGTTCCCAGTGCCATCCTGGGCAGGCAGTGGGGGCTGGGGCAGGACCAGGATTTGGGGTGGTTTGGGATGTTTGCATCCCTTGTTTTGCATTGCCCCAACTGGGGGAAGCTCCACGAGCAGCTTTTCGCCCTGGCTCATGTCTAGTGGGAAAATTCCCTGCTGAGCAGTCCCTCTGCCCTGCAGAACCTCCACCACCGTGGGTTTGAGGGCAGGAGGGGTCCTTGTGAGCCATAGGCATCCGAAACCACAGCCCACAGAGTAACCTCAGCAGGTCAGAGCGGGTGGGGAGGTTTATACTGGGACTTGTTTCCTCTTTTAGTTTTACTGGTTTCCTTCAGCAATCATTAGGGCTTAACGAAGCTTTTCTGGCTTTCCCTTGTGCTTCTGAAGTTCTTTTGTTCCCACAGGGGAAGCAGAGCTGTAAGGATCCCCAGCTTTCCATTCAAATCACTTTAGATACCTGAAATTCTAGACACGGGCTTAAAGTTCAACTCAGCACTGACCATTTGCTCCACACAAGGAGAGAAAAAGGACAGAGGGCAGAGCTGGCATCTTCTGAAGCTGAAATCCCTTTATATTGGCTGATTCTTTTTCTTCAGATCCAAATAGACTCTCAGTATTGTGGTGTCAGCACTGACTTGTCACATATTCCTCATGGGCTCAGAGGGAGAGCACTGGAAAGCACCTGGGATGAAAACACTGAGAGAGGGAGAAGCTCAAAGGCACTCTAAGGGATTTGGTGTGATATCTTTTAGATGAAGGACCATCCTGCACCTGGAAATAAATAAATAAATAATAATAAAAACCATCTCCCCATATGCAGAGTCCTGACTACAGAGGGACAAAGCAGGGGCCGATCTGCTGGCACATGATCTGCCCCATGCTGCTGCCATCCCTGACTCTGGGACTGCCCATCAGGTACAACACTTTCCTCCCAAGCCCTCCCAGTCACCACACACAGCCCCAGATGGGATCTTCTCACTGCTGCCTGGAGTTCCACTTCACTGGCTACTGCAGAAAAAATCACTCTTGCTGCAAATCCAACTCATTTTTCTTCTAAATTAGGCTGAACATTACTTACATAGCTCCCTGCAGTGAAGAAAGCACTGACAGTGACAGCCTCTGATGCTCTGCAATGTTCAAGGCTTCAGGAGTTGCTACCAACCATCACACTCAGGCAGGAATAATCCTGCTCTGAGCTCTGTCATGACAGAACAAGCCTTTCCTGGGTGCGTGCAAGCAGCACAGATGTCTGGCATCAAAATCTGCTTCAGAGCATCCACTGAATGCATTAGAAAGAAAATGAACTGCATTCGTCTGGATCTCAGTTCATCCTCCCAGACCAAGATTTCAAGGAAAGGCCTCAAGTGACTACGCAAGTTGTAATAGTGGGGGATGAGAGAGCTGTTATCTGCCAGCAAATGGGCTGGATTTGGAGAGTTTGGGCATGCATAGCAGTGTGCTCCACATCTTCAGCAGCTCCAAAAACATCAGCTCCTCCCAGCTCACTCTTTTTGGCTCTGCTGTCAAACTCAGCCCAGGGAGAGCCCTGGGCACAACTGCTTGCACAAGGAAGCAAACATTGTCAATGAAGAGGAGCTCATTTCTAGTGAGGAATAAGCACACACCCAGCTGAAAGCTTGAAGGCATTTTGAGCATTCCTGCTTTGCTAAAAACAAATCCCAAAGCAGTTACTGTGGCTCCACTGGCACACAGTGATTTTTTAACTCACAGTAACTCAGCTCTAACTGCGTGGCCACACTCTCCTGTGTCCAGCAACCCACCCCCCAGCCCAGGAGCCACATTCCTTGTTGGAAATACGTACAGGTGTCATGAAATATTCTTCAGGGCCACCCTGAGCAGGCCTTGGCAGAGCCCATGAACATGTGTAATGGAAAGTTCATTTTCACCTGTTTCCTCTTAGCAGGTCACATCTCTTTGTGGAGGAAAAGACACAGAGCAGGGATAAAACCTTCAGCAAAACTGACTGACTACATCCATAAAATGGCTGGAGAAGTAGCTCTTATAGCTAAGAGTAAATTCTTGGGAGGTTTTGCTGAAAAAAATGCTTTCTTTTTTCCCCCACCATCAGAATGTTCATATAAACCTATAACCAGTTCAGGCTGTTTCTCCCTCTGGGAGATTTCAAGTGATTTGATTCAGCTTTCTAACATTGTTCAAGGTAGACTTCATCTCCCCTAGCACTCATCAAAGCTGCTAATAAGTACTTCAGAACTCATAAAGAGATGACCAAATCTTGGGCATTGGGGACTCTGGCTCATTTATCTTCCACAGGCAGAATCAGATCTGATTTTTTACACTGCCTGCTCGGATGCTAATGCAGTGCATGGTCCCTGGCTCCTCATGGAAGCTTCCCTTACAATAACAGTCTGCTGTGAAAACACGAGGAAAGCAACCCAGATTTCATATGGCTTCTACATTTAACTACACACAGATGGAGCACTGAGGGGGGAAAAGAAGAAAAAGAAAAAAAATTGCTTAGAATTCGATTACTAGGAGTGGGGAAGAGGAGATGAATTTCAGTATATACGAAAACTAACAAAAGTTTTACACACAAAACTTAATTCGTACAGGAATAGAGAAGTTGTGAAGCCCAAATTTCACACACTCTGTGAAGATCTGTTGAGGTCTCAAGTTCTTAGTTAACATAGAACAGGTGTATCCATACCATTTTCAATAAAATTAGAGTACTTCTCACTTGAATCTGATCCCATGATTTACAGTGAACCTTTCCTCATTTTACAGTGAGAATCTAATTATTATGCTGCTCCTGACATAATGCAACAATTAGATTCAAGTCCAGATATACAAGAGAAGTTGTGCTGGTGGAGTGACATTTATGTGGTACTTGAAATATCTGCCCATATTAAGGACAATTTCATGGCTAACTAGCGAGAAGTGACACTTAACAGTCCTTTTTGTCAAAATGACTGGTTTCA
>NW_026991121.1:0-19799 GCF_036250125.1 Pseudopipra pipra
TGATCGGGTGGCCGGCAATGGCGGGGCGGGGCTGACCAAAGGGGGGACAGCAGCCCTGTTTCCCGGGACAGAAAGCTTGTGAGGTTTGGCTTTCAGGTGCAGTGTGTGGCGCAGCCTGGGCATTCTGTGGGCAGGCAGGGCTTTCTGTGCTGGCACCTTTTCCCTGCGAGGAATCCTCATTTGGATCGGGCTTGGATCGGGTGGCCGGCAATGGCGGGGCGGGGCGGACCAAAGGGGGGACAGCAGCCCTGTTTCCCGGGACAGAAAGCTTGTGAGGTTTGGCTTTCAGGTGCAGTGTGTGGCGCAGCCTGGGCACTCTGTGGGCAGGCAGGGCTTTCTGTGCTGGCACCTTTTCCGTGCGAGGAATCCTCATTTGAATGGGGTTTTGGGGGGGCTGCTAAAATGGCGGGGCGGGGCTGACCAAAGGGGGGACAGCAGCCCTGTTTCCCGGGACAGAAAGCTTGTGAGGTTTGGCTTTCAGGTGCAGTGTGTGGCGCTGCCTGGACACTCTGTGGGCAGGCAGGGCTTTCTGTGCTGGCACCTTTTCCCTTTGAGGAATCCTCATTTGGATCGGGTTTGGATCGGGTGGCCGGCAATGGCGGGGCGGGGCTGACAAAAGGGGGGACAGCAGCAGCCTTCTTTTCCCGGGACAGAAAGCTTGTGAGGTTTGGCTTTCAGGTGCAGTGTGTGGCGCAGCCTGGGGTGTCCGTGAGCAGGCAGGGCTTTCTGTGCTGGCACCTTTTCCCTGCGAGGAATCCTCATTTGGATCGGGTTTGGATCGGGGTGGCCGGCAATGGCGGGGCGGGGCTGATCAAAGGGGGGACAGCAGCCCTGTTTCCCGGGACAGAAAGCTTGTGAGGTTTGGCTTTCAGGTGCAGTGTGTGGCGCAGCCTGGGCACTCTGTGGGCAGGCAGGGCTTTCTGTGCTGGCACCTTTTCCCTGCGAGGAATCCTCATTTGGATCGGGTTTGGATCGGGTGGCCGGCAATGGCGGGGCGGGGCTGACCAAATGGGGGACAGCAGCAGACATCTTTTCCCGGGACAGAAAGCTTGTGAGGTTTGGCTTTCAGGTGCAGTGTGTGGCACAGCCTGGGGTGTCCGTGAGCAGGCAGGGCTTTCTGTGCTGGCACCTTTTCCCTGCGAGGAATCGTCATTTGGATGGGGTTTTGGGGGGGCTGCTAAAATGGCGGGGCGGGGCTGACCAAAGGGGGGACAGCAGCAGTCTTCTTTTCCCGGGACAGAAAGCTTGTGAGGTTTGGCTTTCAGGTGCAGTGTGTGGTGCAGCCTGGGCACTCTGTGGACAGGTAGACCTTTCTGTGCTGGCACCTTTTCCCTGCGAGGAATCCTCATTTGGACGGGGTTTTGGGGGGGCTGCTAAAATGGCGGGGCGGGGCTGACCAAAGGGGGGACAGCAGCCCTGTTTCCCGGGACAGAAAGCTTGTGAGGTTTGGCTTTCAGGTGCAGTGTGTGGCGCAGCCTGGGCACTCTGTGGGCAGGCAGGGCTTTCTGTGCTGGCACCTTTTCCGTGCGAGGAATCCTCATTTGGATGGGGTTTTGGGGGGGCTGCAAAAATGGCGGGGCGGGGCTGACCAAAGGGGGGACAGCAGCCCTGTTTCCCGGGACAGAAAGCTTGTGAGGTTTGGCTTTCAGGTGCAGTGTGTGGCGCTGCCTGGACACTCTGTGGACAGGCAGGGCTTTCTGTGCTGGCACCTTTTCCCTGCGAGGAATTCTCATTTGGGATCGGGTTTGGATCGGGTGGCCGGCAATGGCGGGGCGGGGCTGACCAAAGGGGGGACAGCAGCAGTCTTCTTTTCCCGGGACAGAAAGCTTGTGAGGTTTGGCTTTCAGATGCAGTGTGTGGCGCAGCCTGGGGTGTCCGTGAGCAGGCAGGGCTTCCTGTGCTGGCACCTTTTCCCTGCGAGGAATCCTCATTTGGATCGGGTTTTGGGGGGGCTGATAAAATGGCGGGGCGGGGCTGACCAAAGGGGGGGACAGCAGCCCTGTTATCCGGGACAGAGAGCTTGTGATGTTTGGCTTTCAGGTGCAGTGTGTGGCGCTGCCTGGACACTCTGTGGGCAGGCAAGGCTTTCTGTGCTGGCACCTTTTCCCTGCGAGGAATCCTCATTTGGATCGGGTTTGGACCGGGTGGCCGGCAATGGCCGGGCGGGGCGGACCAAAGGGGGGAGAGCAGCCCTGTTTCCCGGGACAGAAAGCTTGTGAGGTTTGGCTTTCAGGTGCAGTGTGTGGCACAGCCTGGGGTGTCCGTGAGCAGGCAGGTCTTCCTGTGCTGGCACGTTTTCCCTGCGAGGAATCCTCATTTGGATGGGGTTTTGGGGGGGCTGCTAAAATGGCGGGGCGGGGCTGACCAAGGGAGGGACAGCAGCCCTGTTTCCCGGGACAGAAAGCTTGTGAGGTTTGGCTTTCAGGTGCAGTGTGTGACGCTGCCTGGACACTCTGTGGGCAGGCAGGGCTTTCTGTGCTGGCACCTTTTCCCTGCGAGGAATCCTCATTTGGATCGGGTTTTGGGAGGGCTGCTAAAATTGCAGGGCGGGGCTGACCAAAGGGGGGGACAGCAGCCCTGTTTCCCGGGACAGAAAGCTTGTGAGGTTTGGCTTTCAGGTGCAGTGCGTGGCGCTGCCTGGACACTCTGTGGGCAGGCAGGGCTTTCTGTGCTGGCACCTTTTCCTGCGAGGAATCCTCATTTGGATCGGGTTTGGATCGGGTGGCCGGCAATGGCGGGGCGGGGCTGACCAAAGGGGGGGACAGCAGCAGCCTTCTTTCCCAGGGCAGAAAGCTTGTGAGGTTTGGCTTTCAGGTGCAGTGTGTGGCGCAGCCTGGGGTGTCCGTGAGCAGGCAGGGCTTTCTGTGCTGGCACCTTTTCCCTGCGAGGAATCCTCATTTGGATCGGGTTTGGATCGGGTGGCCGGCAATGGCGGGGCGGGGCTGACCAAAGGGGGGGACAGCAGCAGCCTTCTTTTCCCAGGGCAGAAAGCTTGTGAGGTTTGGCTTTCAGGTGCAGTGTGTGGCGCAGCCTGGGGTGTCCGTGAGCAGGCAGGGCTTTCTGTGCTGGCACCTTTTCCCTGCGAGGAATCCTCATTTGGATCGGGTTTGGATCGGGTGGCCGGCAATGGCGGGGCGGGGCTGACCAAAGTTTGACAGCAGCTGCCTTCTTTTCCCAGGGCAGAAAGCTTGTGAAGTTTGGCTTTCAGGTGCAGTGTGTGGCGCAGCCTGGGGTGTCCGTGAGCAGGCAGGCCTTTCTGTGCTGGCACCTTTTCCCTGCGAGGAATCCTCATTTGGATCGGATTTGTATCGGGTGGCCGGCAATGGCGGGGCGGGGCTGACCAAAGGGGGGACAGCAGCAGTCTTCTTTTCCTGGAACAGAAAGCTTGTGAGGTTTGGCTTTCAGGTGCAGTGTGTGGCGCAGCCTGGGGTGTCCGTGGGCAGGCAGGGTTTTCTGTGCTGGCACCTTTTCCCTGCGAGGAATCCTCATTTGCATCGGGTTTGGATCGGGTGGCCGGCAATGGCGGGGCGGGGCTGATCAAAGGGGGGACAGCAGCCCTGTTTCCCGGGACAGAAAGCTTGTGAGGTTTGGCTTTCAGGTGCAGTGTGTGGCACAGCCTGGGCACTCTCTGGCCAACCTGGACTTTCTGTGCTGGCACCTTTTCCCTGCAAGGAATCCTCCTTTGGATCGGATTTGTATCGGGTGGCCGGCAATGGCGGGGCGGGGCTGACCAAAGTGTGACAGCAGCAGCCTTCTTTTCCCAGGGCAGAAAGCTTCAGAGGTTTGGCTTTCAGGTGCAGTGTGTGGCACAGCCTGGGGTGTCCGTGAGCAGGCAGGGCTTTCTGTGCTGGCACCTTTTCCCTGCGAGGAATCCTCATTTGGATCGGGTTTTGGGGGGGCTGCTAAAATGGCGGGGCGGGGCTGACCAAAGGGGGGGACAGCAGCCCTGTTTCCCGGGACAGAAAGCTTGTGAGGTTTGGCTTTCAGGTGCAGTGTGTGGCGCAGCCTGGGCACTCTGTGGGCAGGCAGGGCTTTCTGTGCTGGCACCTTTTCCCTGCGAGGAATCCTCATTTGGATCGGGTTTCGGGGGGGCTGCTAAAATGGCGGGGCGGGGCTGACCAAAGGGGGGGACAGCAGCCCTGTTTCCCGGGACAGAAAGCTTGTGAAGTTTGGCTTTCAGGTGCAGTTTGTGGCGCAGCCTGGGGTGTCCGTGAGCAGGCAGGGCTTTCTGTGCTGGCACCTTTTCCCTGCGAGGAATCCTACTTTGCATCGGGTTTGGATCGGGTGGCCGGCAATGGCGGGGCGGGGCTGATCAAAGGGGGGACAGCAGCCCTGTTTCCCGGGACAGAAAGCTTGTGAAGTTTGGCTTTCAGGTGCAGTGTGTGGCGCAGCCTGGGGTGTCCGTGAGCAGGCAGGGCTTTCTGTGCTGGCACCTTTTCCCTGCGAGGAATCCTCATTTGGATCGGGTTTTGGTGGGGCTGCTAAAATGGCAGGGCGGGGCTGACCAAAGGGGGGACAGCAGCCCTGTTTCCCGGGACAGAAAGCATGTGAGGTTTGGCTTTCAGGTGCAGTGTGTGGCGCAGCCTGGGCACACTGTGGGCAGGCAGGGCTTTCTGTGCTGGCACCTTTTCCCTGCGAGGAATCCTCATTTGGATGGGGTTTTGGGGGGGCTGCTAAAATGGCGGGGCGGGGCTGACCAAACGGGGGACAGCAGCCCTGTTTCCCGGGACAGAAAGCTTGTGCGGTTTGGCTTTCAGGTGCAGTGTGTGGCACAGCTTGCGGTGTCCGTGACCAGGCAGGGCTTTCTGTGCTGGCACCTTTTCCCTGCGAGGAATCCTCATTTGGATCGGGTTTGGATCGGGTGGCCGGCAATGGCCGGGCGGGGCGGACCAAAGGGGGGACAGCAGCCCTGTTTCCCAGGACAGAAAGCTTGTGAGGTTTGGCTTTCAGGTGCAGTGTGTGGGGCAGCCTGGGGTGTCCGTGAGCAGGCAGGGCTTTCTGTGCTGGCACCTTTTCCCTGCGAGGAATCCTCATTTGGATCGGGTTTGTATCGTGTGGCCGGCAATGGCGGGGCGGGGCGGACCAAAGGGGGGACAGCAGCAGTCTTCTTTTCCCGGGACAGAAAGCTTGTGAGGTTTGGCTTTCAGGTGCAGTGTGTGGCGCAGCCTGGGCACTCTGTGGGCAGGCAGGGCTTTCTGTGCTGGCACCTTTTCCCTGCGAGGAATCGTCATTTGGATGGGGTTTTGGGGGGGCTGCTAAAATGGCGGGGCGGGGCTGACCAAAGCGGGGGACAGCAGCCCTGTTTCCCGGGACAGAAAGCTTTTGAAGTTTGGCTTTCAGGTGCAGTGTGTGACACAGCCTGGGGTGTCCGTGAGCAGGCAGGGCTTTCTGTGCTGGCACCTTTTCCCTGCGAGGAATCCTCATTTAGATCGGGTTTTGGGGGGGCTGCTAAAATGGTGGGGCGGGGCTGATCAAAGGGGGGACAGCAGCTCTGTTTCCCGGGACAGAAAGCTTGTGAGGTTTGGCTTTCAGGTGCAGTGTGTGGCACAGCCTGGGCACTCTCTGGCCAACCTGGACTTTCTGTGCTGGCACCTTTTCCCTGCGAGGAATCCTCATTTGCATCGGGTTTGGATCGGGTGGCCGGCAATGGCGGGGCGGGGCTGATCAAAGGGGGGACAGCAGCCCTGTTTCCCGGGACAGAAAGCTTGTGAGGTTTGGCTTTCAGGTGCAGTGTGTGGAGCAGCCTGGGCACTCTGTGGGCAGCCAGGGCTTTCTGTGCTGGCACCTTTTCCCTGCGAGGAATCCTCATTTGGATCGGGTTTGGATCGGGTGGCCGGCAATGGCGGGGCGGGGCTGACCAAAGGGGGGGACAGCAGCCCTGTTTCCCGGGACAGAAAGCTTGTGAGGTTTGGCTTTCAGGTGCCGTGTGTGGCGCAGCATGGGCACTCTGTGGGCAGGCAGGGCTTTCTGTGCTGGCACCTTTTCCCTGCGAGGAATCCTCATTTGGATGGGGTTTTGGGGGGGCTGCTAAAATGGCGGGGCGGGGCTGACCAAAGGGGGGACAGCAGCCCTGTTTCCCGGGACAGAAAGCTTGTGAGGTTTGGCTTTCAGGTGCAGTGTGTGGCGCAGCCTGGGCACTCTGTGGGCAGGCAGGGCTTTCTGTGCTGGCACCTTTTCCCTGCGAGGAATCCTCATTTGGATCGGGTTTGGATCGGGTGGCCGGCAATGGCGGGGCGGGGCTGACCAAAGGGGGGGACAGCAGCCCTGTTTCCGGGGACAGAAAGCTTGTGAGGTTTGGCTTTCAGGTGCAGTGTGTGGCGCAGCCTTGGCACTCTGTGGGCAGGCAGGGCTTTCTGTGCTGGCACCTTTTCCCTGCGAGGAATCCTCATTTGGATGGGGTTTTGGGGGGGCTGCTAAAATGGCGGGGCGGGGCTGACCAAAGGGGGGACAGCAGCCCTGTTTCCCGGGACAGAAAGCTTGTGAGGTTTGGCTTTCAGGTGCAGTGTGTGGCGCAGCCTGGACACTCTGTGGGCAGGCAGGGCTTTCTGTGCTGGCACCTTTTCCCTGCGAGGAATCCTCATTTGGATCGGGTTTGGATCGGGTGGCCGGCAATGGCGGGGCGGGGCTGACCAAAGGGGGGGACAGCAGCAGCCTTCTTTTCCCAGGGCAGAAAGCTTGTGAGGTTTGGTTTTCAGGTGCAGTGTGTGGCGCAGCCTGGGGTGTCCGTGAGCAGGCAGGGCTTTCTGTGCTGGCACCTTTTCCCTGCGAGGAATCCTCATTTGGATCGGGTTTTGGGGGGGCTGCTAAAATGGCGGGGCGGATTGACCAAAGGGGGGACAGCAGCCCTGTTTCCCGGGACAGAAAGCTTGTGAGGTTTGGCTTTCAGGTGCAGTGTGTGGCGCAGCCTGGGGTGTCCGTGACCAGGCAGGGCTTTCTGTGCTGGCACCTTTTCCCTGCGAGGAATCCTCATTTGAATCGGGTTTGGATCGGGTGGCCCGTAATGGCGGGGCGGGGGTGACCAAAGGGGAGACAGCAGCCCTGTTTCCCGGGACAGAAAGCTTGTGAGGTTTGGCTTTCAGGTACAGTGTGTGGCACAGCCTGGGGACTCTGTGGGCAGGCAGGGCTTTCTGTGCTGGCACCTTTTCCCTGCGAGGAATCCTCATTTGGATCGGGTTTGGATCGGGTGGCCGGCAATGGCGGGGCGGGGCTGACCAAAGGGGGGACAGCAGCCCTGTTTCCCGGGACAGAAAGCTTGTGAGGTTTGGCTTTCAGGTGCAGTGTGTCGCACAGCCTGGGGACTCTGTGGGCAGGCAGGGCTTTCTGTGCTGGCACCTTTTCCCTGCGAGGAATCCTACTTTGCATCGGGTTTGGATCGGGTGGCCGGCAATGGCGGGGCGGGGGTGACCAAAGGGGGGACAGCAGCCCTGTTTCCCGGGACAGAAAGCTTGTTAGGTTTGGCTTTCAGGTGCAGTGTGTGGCGCAGACTTGGCACTCCGTGGGCAGGCAGGGCTTTCTGTGCTGGCACCTTTTCCCTGCGAGGAATTCTCATTTGGATCGGGTTTTGGGGGGGCTGCTAAAATGGCGGGGCAGGGCTGACCAAAGGGGGGACAGCAGCCCTGTTTCCCGGGACAGAAAGCTTGTGAGGTTTGGCTTTCAGGTGCAGTGTGTGGCGCAGCCTGGGGTGTCCGTGGGCAGGCAGGGCTTTCTGTGCTGGCACCTTTTCCCTGCGAGGAATCCTCATTTGGATCGGGTTTGGATCGGATGGCCGGCAGTGGTGGGCGGGGCTGACCAAAGGGGGGACAGCAGCCCTGTTTCCCGGGACAGAAAGCTTGTGAGGTTTGGCTTTCAGGTGCAGTGTGTGGCACATCCTGGGCACTCTGTGGGCAGGCAGGGCTTTCTGTGCTGGCACCTTTTCCCTGCGAGGAATCCCCATTTGGGTGGGGTTTGGATCGGGTGGCCGGCAAAGGCGGGGCGGTGCTGACCAAAGGGGGGACAGCAGCCTTGTTTCCCGGGACAGAAAGCTTGTGAGGTTTGGCTTTCAGGTGCAGTGTGTGGCACAGCCTGGGGACTCTGTGGGCAGGCAGGGCTTTCTGTGCTGGCACCTTTTCCCTGCGAGGAATCCTCATTTGGATCGGGTTTGGATCGGATGGCCGGCAGTGGTGGTCGGGGGTGACCAAAGGGGGGACAGCAGCCCTGTTTCCCGGGACAGAAAGCTTGTGAGGTTTGGCTTTCAGGTGCAGTGTGTGGCATAGCCTGGGCACTCTGTGGGCAGCCAGGGCTTTCTGTGCTGGCACCTTTTCCCTGCGAGGAATCCTCATTTGGATCGGGTTTGGATCGGGTGGCCCTCAATGCCGGGGCGGGGCTGACCAAAGGGGGGACAGCAGCCCTGTTTCCCGGGACAGAAAGCTTGTGAGGTTTGGCTTTCAGGTGCAGTGTGTGGCACAGCCTGGGCACTCTGTGGGCAGGCAGGGCTTTCTGTGCTGGCACCTTTTCCCTGCGAGGAATCCTCATTTGGATCGGGTTTGGATCGGGTGGCCGGCAGTGGTGGGCGGGGCTGACCAAAGGGGGGACAGCAGCCCTGTTTCCCGGGACAGAAAGCTTGTGAGGTTTGGCTTTCAGGTGCAGTGTGTGGCGCAGCCTGGGGACTCTGTGGGCAGGCAGGGCTTTCTGTGCTGGCACCTTTTCCCTGCGAGGAATCCTCATTTGGATCGGGTTTGGATCGGGTGGCCGGCAATGGCGGGGCGGGGCTGACCAAAGGGGGGACAGCAGCCCTGTTTCCCGGGACAGAAATCTTGTGAGGTTTGGTTTTCAGGTGCAGTGTGTGGCACAGCCTGGGGACTCTGTGGGCAGGCAGGGCTTTCTGTGCTGGCGCCTTTTCCCTGCGAGGAATCCTCATTTGGATCGGGTTTGGATCGGATGGCCGGCAGTGGTGGGCGGGGCTGACCAAAGGGGGGAGAGCAGCCCTGTTTCCCGGGACAGAAAGCTTGTGAGGTTTGGCTTTCAGGTGCAGTGTGTGGCACATCCTGGGCACTCTGTGGGCAGGCAGGGCTTTCTGTGCTGGCACCTTTTCCCTGCGAGGAATCCTCATTTGGATCGGGTTTTGGGGGGGCTGCTAAAATGGCGGGGCGGGGCTGACCGAAGGGTGGACAGCAGCCCTGTTTCCCGGGACAGAAAGCTTGTGAGGTTTGGCTTTCAGGTGCAGTGTGTGGCGCTGCCTGGACACTCTGTGGGCAGGCAGGGCGTTCTGTGCTGGCACCTTTTCCCTGCGAGGAATCCTCATTTGAATCGGGTTTGGATCGGGTGGCCGTCAATGGCGGGGCGGGGCTGACCAAAGGGGGGACAGCAGCCCTGTTTCCCGGGACAGAAAGCTTGTGAGGTTTGGCTTTCAGGTGCAGTGTGTGGCGCAGACTGGGCACTCCGTGGGCAGGCAGGGCTTTCTGTGCTGGCACCATTTCCCTGCGAGGAATTCTCATTTGGATCGGGTTTTGGGGGGGCTGCTAAAATGGCGGGGCAGGGCTGACCAAAGGGGGGACAGCAGCCCTGTTTCCCGGGACAGAAAGCTTGTGAGGTTTGGCTTTCAGGTGCAGTGTGTGGCGCAGCCTGGGGTGTCCGTGGGCAGGCAGGGCTTTCTGTGCTGGCACCTTTTCCCTGCGAGGAATCCTCATTTGGATCGGGTTTTGGGGGGGCTGCTAAAATGGCGGGGCGGGGCTGACCAAAGGGGGGACAGCAGCGCTGTTTCCCGGGACAGAAAGCTTATGAGGTTTGGCTTTCAGGTGCAGTGTGTGGCACAGCCTGGGCACTCTGTGGGCAGCCAGGGCTTTCTGTGCTGGCACCTTTTCCCTGCGAGGAATTCTCATTTGGAACGGGTTTGGATCGGGTGGCCCACAATGGCGGGGCGGAGGTGACCAAAGGGGGGACAGCAGCCCTGTTTCCCGGGACAGAAAGCTTGTGAGGTTTGGCTTTCAGGTGCAGTGTGTGGCGCAGCCTGGGGTGTCCGTGGGCAGGCAGGGCTTTCTGTGCTGGCACCTTTTCCCTGCGAGGAATCCTCATTTGGATCGGGTTTGGATCGGGTGGCCGGCAGTGGTGGGCGGGGCTGACCAAGGGGGGGGACAGCAGCCCTGTTTCCCGGGACATAAAACTTGTGAGGTTTGGCTTTCAGGTGCAGTGTGTGGCGCAGCCTGGGGTGTCCGTGAGCAGGCAGGGCTTTCTGTGCTGGCACCTTTTCCCTGCGAGGAATCCTCATTTGGATCGGGTTTTGGGGGGGCTGCTAAAATGGCGGGGCGGGGGTGACCAAAGGGGGACAGCAGCCCTGTTTCCCGGGACAGAAAGCTTGTGAGGTTTGGCTTTCAGGTGCAGTGTGTGGCACATCCTGGGCACTCTGTGGGCAGGCAGGGCTTTCTGTGCTGGCACCTTTTCCCTGCGAGGAATCCTCATTTGGATAGAGTTTTGGGGGGGCTGCTAAAATGGCGGGGCGGGGGTGACCGAAGGGGGGACAGCAGCCCTGTTTCCCGGACAGAAAGATTGTGAGGTTTGGCTTTCAGGTGCAGTGTGTGGCGCAGCCTGGGCATATTGTGGGCAGGCAGGGCTTTCTGTGCTGGCACCTTTTCCCTGCGAGGAATCCTCATTTGGATCGGGTTTTGGGGGGGCTGCTAAAATGGCGGGGCGGGGGTGACCAAAGGGGGGACAGCAGCCCTGTTTCCCGGGACAGAAAGCTTGTGAGGTTTGGCTTTCAGGTGCAGTGTGTGGCGCAGCCTGGGCACTCTGTGGGCAGGCAGGGCTTTCTGTGCTGGCACCTTTTCCCTGCGAGGAATCCTCATTTGGATCGGTTTTGGATCGGGTGGCCGGCAGTGGAGGGCGGGGCTGACCAAAGGGGGGACAGCAGCCCTGTTTCCCGGGACAGAAAGCTTGTGAGGTTTGGCTTTCAGGTGCAGTGTGTGGCACAGCCTGGGCACTCTGTGGGCAGGCAGGGCGTTCTGTTCTGGCACCTTTTCCCTGCGAGGAATCCTCATTTGGGTGGGGTTTGGATCGGGTGGCCGGCAAAGGCGAGGCGGTGCTGACCAAAGGGGGGACAGCAGCCTTGTTTCCCGGGACAGAAAGCTTGTGAGGTTTGGCTTTCAGGTGCAGTGTGTGGCACAGCCTGGGGACTCTGTGGGCAGGCAGGGCTTTCTGTGCTGGCGCCTTTTCCTTGCGAGGAATCCTCATTTGGATCGAGTTTTGGGGGGGCTGCTAAGATGGCGGGGCGGGGGTGACCAAAGGGGGGACAGCAGCCCTGTTTCCCGGGACAGAAAGCTTGTGAGGTTTGGCTTTCAGGTGCAGTGTGTGGCACAGCCTGGGCACTCTGTGGGCAGGCAGGGCTTTCTGTGCTGGCACCTTTTCCTTGCGAGGAATCCTCATTTGGATCGAGTTTTGGGGGGGCTGCTAAAATGGCGGGGCGGGGGTGACCAAAGGGGGGACAGCAGCCCTGTTTCCCGGGACAGAAAGCTTGTGAGGTTTGGCTTTCAGGTGCAGTGTGTGGCGCAGCCTGTGGTGTCCGTGGGCAGGCAGGGCTTTCTGTGCTGGCACCTTTTCCCTGCGAGGAATCCTCATTTGGATCGGGTTTGGATCGGATGGCCGGCAGTGGTGGGCGGGGCTGACCAAAGGGGGGACAGCAGCCCTGTTTCCCGGGACAGAAAGCTTGTGAGGTTTGGCTTTCAGGTGCAGTGTGTGGCACAGCCTGGGGTGTCCGTGGGCAGGCAGGGCATTCTGTGCTGGCACCTTTTCCCTGCGAGGAATCCTCATTTGGATCGGGTTTTGGGGGGGCTGCTAAAATGGCGGGGCAGGGCTGACCAAAGGGGGGACAGCAGCCCTGTTTCCCGGGACAGAAAGCTTGTGAGGTTTGGCTTTCAGGTGCAGTGTGTGGCATAGCCTGGGCACTCTGTGGGCAGGAAGGGGTTTCTGTGCTGGCACCTTTTCCCTGCGAGGAATCCTCATTTGGATCGGGTTTGGATCGGGTGGCCGGCAATGGCGGGGCGGGGCTGACCAAAGGGGGGACAGCAGCCCTGTTTCCCGGGACAGAAAGCTTGTGAGCTTTGGCTTTCAGGTGCAGTGTGTGGCGCAGCCTGGGGTGTCCGTGGGCAGGCAGGGCTTTCTGTGCTGGCACCTTTTCCCTGCGAGGAATCCTCATTTGCATCGGGTTTTGGGGGGGCTGCTAAAATGGCGGGGCGGGGCTGACCAAAGGGGGGACAGCAGCGCTGTTTCCCGGGACAGAAAGCTTATGAGGTTTGGCTTTCAGGTGCAGTGTGTGGCACAGCCTGGGCACTCTGTGGGCAGCCAGGGCTTTCTGTGCTGGCACCTTTTCCCTGCGAGGAATTCTCATTTGGAACGGGTTTGGATCGGGTGGCCCACAATGGCGGGGCGGAGGTGACCAAAGGGGGGACAGCAGCCCTGTTTCCCGGGACAGAAAGCTTGTGAAGTTTGGCTTTCAGGTGCAGTGTGTGGCGCAGCCTGGGGTGTCCGTGGGCAGGCAGGGCTTTCTGTGCTGGCACCTTTTCCCTGCGAGGAATCCTCATTTGGATCGGGTTTGGATCGGGTGGCCGGCAGTGGTGGGCGGGGCTGACCAAGGGGGGGGACAGCAGCCCTGTTTCCCGGGACATAAAACTTGTGAGGTTTGGCTTTCAGGTGCAGTGTGTGGCGCAGCCTGGGCACACTGTGGGCAGGCAGGGCTTTCTGTGCGGGCACCTTTTCCCTGCGAGGAATCCTCATTTGGATAGAGTTTTGGGGGGGCTGCTAAAATGGCGGGGCGGGGGTGACCGAAGGGGGGACAGCAGCCCTGTTTCCCGGACAGAAAGCTTGTGAGGTTTGGCTTTCAGGTGCAGTGTGTGGCGCAGCCTGGGCATATTGTGGGCAGGCAGGGCTTTCTGTGCTGGCACCTTTTCCCTGCGAGGAATCCTCATTTGGATCGGGTTTTGGGGGGGCTGCTAAAATGGCGGGGCGGGGGTGACCAAAGGGGGGACAGCAGCCCTGTTTCCCGGGACAGAAAGCTTGTGAAGTTTGGCTTTCAGGTGCAGTGTGTGGCGCAGCCTGGGCACTCTGTGGGCAGGCAGGGCTTTCTGTGCTGGCACCTTTTCCCTGCGAGGAATCCTCATTTGGATCGGGTTTGGATCGGGTGGCCGGCAATGGCCGGGCGGGGCTGACCAAAGGGGGGACAGCAGCCCTGTTTCCCGGGACAGAAAGCTTGTGAGGTTTGGCTTTCAGGTGCAGTGTGTGGCACAGCCTGGGCACTCTGTGGGCAGGCAGGGCGTTCTGTGCTGGCACCTTTTCCCTGCGAGGAATCCTCATTTGGGTGGGGTTTGGATCGGGTGGCCGGCAAAGGCGAGGCGGTGCTGACCAAAGGGGGGACAGCAGCCTTGTTTCCCGGGACAGAAAGCTTGTGAGGTTTGGCTTTCAGGTGCAGTGTGTGGCACAGCCTGGGGACTCTGTGGGCAGGCAGGGCTTTCTGTATTGGCGCCTTTTCCTTGCGAGGAATCCTCATTTGGATCGAGTTTTGGGGGGGCTGCTAAGATGGCGGGGCGGGGGTGACCAAAGGGGGGACAGCAGCCCTGTTTCCCGGGACAGAAAGCTTGTGAGGTTTGGCTTTCAGGTGCAGTGTGTGGCACAGCCTGGGCACTCTGTGGGCAGGCAGGGCTTTCTGTGCTGGCACCTTTTCCTTGCGAGGAATCCTCATTTGGATCGAGTTTTGGGGGGGCTGCTAAAATGGCGGGGCGGGGGTGACCAAAGGGGGGACAGCAGCCCTGTTTCCCGGGACAGAAAGCTTGTGAGGTTTGGCTTTCAGGTGCAGTGCGTGGCACAGCCTGGGGTGTCCGTGGGCAGGCAGGGCATTCTGTGCTGGCACCTTTTCCCTGCGAGGAATCCTCATTTGGATCGGGTTTTGGGGGGGCTGCTAAAATGGCGGGGCAGGGCTGACCAAAGGGGGGACAGCAGCCCTGTTTCCCGGGACAGAAAGCTTGTGAGGTTTGGCTTTCAGGTGCAGTGTGTGGCATAGCCTGGGCACTCTGTGGGCAGGAAGGGGTTTCTGTGCTGGCACCTTTTCCCTGCGAGGAATCCTCATTTGGATCGGGTTTGGATCGGGTGGCCGGCAATGGCGGGGCGGGGCTGACCAAAGGGGGGACAGCAGCCCTGTTTCCCGGGACAGAAAGCTTGTGAGCTTTGGCTTTCAGGTGCAGTGTGTGGCGCAGCCTGGGGTGTCCGTGGGCAGGCAGGGCTTTCTGTGCTGGCACCTCTTTCCTGCGAGGAATCCTCATTTGGATCGGGTTTTGGGGGGGCTGCTAAAATGGCGGGGCGGGGCTGAGCAAAGGGGGGACAGCAGCCCTGTTTCCCGGGACAGAAAGCTTGTGAGGTTTGGCTTTCAGGTGCAGTGTGTGGCGCAGCCTGGGGTGTCCGTGGGCAGGCAGGGCTTCCTGTGCTGGCACCTTTTCCCTGCGAGGAATCCTCATTTGGATCGGGTTTGGATCGGGTGGCCGGCAATGGCGGGGCGGGGCTGACAAAAGGGTGGACAGCAGCCCTGTTTCCCGGGACAGAAAGCTTGTGAGGTTTGGCTTTCAGGTGCAGTGTGTGGCACAGCCTGGGCACTCTGTGGGCAGGCAGGGCTTTCTGTGCTGGCACCTTTTCCCTGCGAGGAATCCTCATTTGAATCGGGTTTGGATCGGGTGGCCCGCAATGGCGGGGCGGGGGTGACCAAAGGGGGGACAGCAGCCCTGTTTCCCGGGACAGAAAGCTTGTGAGGTTTGGCTTTCAGGTACAGTGTGTGGCACAGCCTGGGCACTCTGTGGGCAGGCAGGGCTTTCTGTGCTGGCACCTTTTCCCTGCGAGGAATCCTCATTTGGATCGGGTTTGGATCGGGTGGCCGGCAATGGCGGGGCGGGGCTGACCAAAGGGGGGACAGCAGCCCTGTTTCCCGGGACAGAAAGCTTGTGAGGTTTGGCTTTCAGGTGCAGTGTGTGGCGCAGCCTGGACACTCTCTGGCCAACCTGGACTTTCTGTGCTGGCACCTTTTCCCTGCGAGGAATCCTCATTTGCATCGGGTTTGGATCGGGTGGCCGGCAATGGCGGGGCGGGGCTGACCAAAGGGGGGACAGCAGCAGTCTTCTTTTCCCGGGACAGAAAGCTTGTGAGGTTTGGGTTTCAGGTGCAGTGTGTGGCGCAGCCTGGGCACTCTGTGGGCAGGCAGGGCTTTCTGTGCTGGCACTTTTTCCCTGCGAGGAATCCTCGTTTGGATGGGGTTTTGGGGGGGCTGCTGAAATGGCGGGGCGGGGCTGACCAAAGGGGGGACAGCAGCCCTGTTTCCCGGGACAGAAAGCTTGTGAGGTTTGGCTTTCAGGTGCAGTGTGTGGCACAGCCTGGGCACTCTCTGGCCAACCTGGACTTTCTGTGCTGGCACCTTTTCCCTGCAAGGAATCCTCATATGGATCGGATTTGTATCGGGTGGCCGGCAATGGCGGGGCGGGGCTGACCAAAGTGTGACAGCAGCAGCCTTCTTTTCCCAGGACAGAAAGCTTGTGAGGTTTGGCTTTCAGGTGCAGTGTGTGGCGCAGCCTGGGGTGTCCGTGAGCAGGCAGGGCTTTCTGTGCTGGCACCTTTTCCCTGCGAGGAATCCTCATTTGGATCGGGTTTTAGGGGGGCTGCTAAAATGGCGGGGCGGGGCTGACCAAAGGGGGGGACCGCAGCCCTGTTTCCCGGGACAGAAAGCTTGTGAGGTTTGGCTTTCAGGTGCAGTGTGTGGCGCAGCCTGGGCACTCTGTGGGCAGGCAGGGCTTTCTGTGCTGGCACCTTTTCCCTGCGAGGAATCCTCATTTGGATGGGGTTTTGGGGGGGCTGCTAAAATGGCGGGGCGGGGCTGACCAAAGGGGGGGACAGCAGCAGTCTTCTTTTCCCGGGACAGAAAGCTTGTGAGGTTTGGCTTTCAGGTGCAGTGTGTGGCGCAGCCTGGGGTGTCCGTGAGCAGGCAGGGCTTTCTGTGCTGGCACCTTTTCCCTGCGAGGAATCCTCATTTGGATCGGGTTTGGATCGGGTGGCCGGCAATGGCGGGGCGGGGCTGACCAAAGGGGGGACAGCAGCAGTCTTCTTTTCCCGGGACAGAAAGCTTGTGAGGTTTGGCTTTCAGGTGCAGTGTGTGGCGCAGCCTGGGCACTCTGTGGGCAGGCAGGGCTTTCTGTGCTGGCACCTTTTCCCTGCGAGGAATCCTCATTTGGATCGGGTTTGGATCGGGTGGCCGGCAATGGCCGGGCGGGGCGGACCAAAGGGGGGACAGCAGCCCTGTTTCCCGGGACAGAAAGCTTGTGAGGTTTGGCTTTCAGGTGCAGTGTGTGGCGCAGCCTGGGCACTCTGTGGGCAGGCAGGGCTTTCTGTGCTGGCACCTTTTCCCTGCGAGGAATCCTCATTTGGATCGGGTTTTGGGGGGGCTGCTAAAATGGCGGGGCGGGGTTGACCAAAGGGGGGACAGCAGCAGTCTTCTTTTCCCGGGACAGAAAGCTTGAGAGGTTTGGCTGTCAGGTGCAGTGTGTGGCGCAGCCTGGGCACTCTGTGGGCAGGCAGGGCTTTCTGTGCTGGCACCTTTTCCCTGCGAGGAATCCTCATTTGGATCGGGTTTGGATCGGGTGGCCCGCAATTGCGGGGCGGGGCTGACCAAACGGGGGACAGCAGCCCTGTTTCCCGGGACAGAAAGCTTGTGAGGTTTGGCTTTCAGGTGCAGTGTGTGGGACAGCCTGGGCACTCTGTGGGCAGGCAGACCTTTCTGTGCTGGCACCTTTTCCCTGCGAGGAATCCTCATTTGGATGGGGTTTTGGGGGGGCTGCTAAAATGGCGGAGCGGGGCTGACCAAAGGGGGGACGGCAGCCCTGTTTCCCGGGACAGAAAGCTTGTGAGGTTTGGCTTTCAGGTGCAGTGTGTGGCGCAGCCTGGGCACTCTGTGGGCAGGCAGGGCTTTCTGTGCTGGCACCTTTTCCCTGCGAGGAATCCTCATTTGGATGGGGTTTTGGGGGGGGCTGCTAAAATGGCGGGGCGGGGCTGACCAAGGGGGGGACAGCAGCCCTGTTTCCCGGGACAGAAAGCTTGTGAAGTTTGGCTTTCAGGTGCAGTGTGTGGCGCAGCCTGGGGTGTCCGTGAGCAGGCAGGGCTTTCGGTGCTGGCACCTTTTCCCTGCGAGGAATCCTCATTTGGATCGGGTTTGGATCGGGTGGCCGGCAATGGCGGTGCGGGGCTGACCAAAGAGGGGACAGCAGTAGTCTTCTTTTCCCGGGACAGAAAGCTTGTGAGGTTTGGCTTTCAGGTGCAGTGTGTGGCATAGCCTGGGCACTCTGTGGGCAGGCAGGGCTTTCTGTGCTGGCACCTTTTCCCTGCGAGGAATCCTCATTTGGATCGGGTTTTGGGGGGGCTGCTAAAATGGCGGGGCGGGGCTGACCAAAGGGGGGACAGCAGCCCTGTTTCCCGGGACAGAAAGCTTGTGAGGTTTGGCTTTCAGGTGCAGTGCGTGGCGCTGCCTGGACGCTCTGTGGGCAGGCAGGGCTTTCTGTGCTGGCACCTTTTCCCTGCGAGGAATCCTCATTTGGATCGGGTTTGGGTCGGGTGGCCGGCAATGGCCGGGCGGGGCGGACCAAAGGGGGGACAGCAGCCCTGTTTCCCGGAACAGAAAGCTTGTGAGGTTTGGCTTTCAGGTGCAGTGTGTGGCGCAGACTGGGCTGTCCGTGAGCAGGCAGGGCTTTCTGTGCTGGCACCTTTTCCCTGCGAGGAATCCTCATTTGCATCGGGTTTGGATCGGGTGGCCGGCAATGGCGGGGCGGGGCTGACCAAAGTGTGACAGCAGCAGCCTTCTTTTCCCGGGACAGAAAGCTTGTGAGGTTTGGCTTTCAGGTGCAGTGTGTGGCGCAGCCTGGGCACTCTGTGGGCAGACAGGGCTTTCTGTGCTGGCACTTTTTCCCTGCGAGGAATCGTCATTTGGATGGGGTTTTGGGGGGGCTGCTAAAATGGCGGGTCGGGGCTGACCAAAGGGGGGACAGCAGCCCTGTTTCCCGGGACAGAAAGCTTGTGAGGTTTGGCTTTCAGGTGCAGTGTGTGGGACAGCCTGGGCACTCTGTGGGCAGGCAGACCTTTCTGTGCTGGCACCTTTTCCCTGCGAGTAATCCTCATTTGGATGGGGTTTTGGGGGGGCTGCTGAAATGGCGGGGCGGGGCTGACCAAAGGGGGGACACTAGTTCTGTTTCCCGGGACAGAAAGCTTGTGAGGTTTGGCTTTCAGGTGCAGTGTGTGGCACAGCCTGGGCACTCTCTGGCCAACCTGGACTTTCTGCGCTGGCACCTTTTCCCTGCGAGGAATCCTCATTTGGATCGGGTTTGGATCGGGTGGCCGGCAATGGCGGGGCGGGGCAGAGCAAAGTGTGACAGCAGCAGTCTTCTTTTCCCAGGACAGAAAGCTTGTGAGGTTTGGCTTTCAGGTGCAGTGTGTGGCGCAGCCTGGGCACTCTCTGGCCAACCTGGACTTTCTGTGCTGGCACCTTTTCCCTGCGAGGAATCCTCATTTGGATCGGGTTTGGATCGGGTGGCCGGCAATGGCGGGGCGGGGCTGACCAAAGGGGGGACAGCAGCAGTCTTCTTTTCCCGGGACAGAAAGCTTGTGAGGTTTGGCTGTCAGGTGCAGTGTGTGGCGCAGCCTGGGCACTCTGTGGGCAGGCAGGGCTTTCTGTGCTGGCACCTTTTCCCTGCGAGGAATCCTCATTTGGATCGGGTTTGGATCGGGTGGCCGGCAATGGCGGGGCGGGGCTGACCAAAGGGGGGACAGCAGCCCTGTTTCCCGGGACAGAAAGCTTCTGATGTTTGGCTTTCAGGTGCAGTGTGTGGGACAGCCTGGGCACTCTGTGGGCAGGCAGACCTTTCTGTGCTGGCACCTTTTCCCTGCGAGGAATCCTCGTTTGGATGGGGTTTTGGGGGGGCTGCTAAAATGGCGGGGCGGGGGTGACCAAACGGGGGACAGCAGCCCTGTTTCCCGGGACAGAAAGCTTGTGAGGTTTGGCTTTCAGGTGCAGTGTGTGGCGCAGCCTGGGGTGTCCGTGAGCAGGCAGGGCTTTCTGTGCTGGCACCTTTTCCCTGCGAGGAATCCTCATTTGGATCGGGTTTGGATCGGGTGGCCGGCAATGGCGGGGCGGGGCTGACCAAAGGGGGGACAGCAGCCCTGTTTCCCGGGACAGAAAGCTTGTGAGGTTTGGCTTTCAGGTGCAGTGTGTGGCGCTGCCTGGACACTCTGTGGGCAGGCCGGGCTTTCTGTGCTGGCACCTTTTCCCTGCGAGGAATCCTCATTTGCATCGGGTTTGGATCGGGTGGCCGGCAATGGCGCGGCGGGGCTGACCAAAGGGGGGACAGCAGCAGCCTTCTTTTCCCGGGACAGAAAGCTTGTGATGTTTGGCTTTCAGGTGCAGTGTGTGGCGCAGCCTGGGGTGTCCGTGAGCAGGCAGGGCTTTCTGTGCTGGCACCTTTTCCCTGCGAGGAATCCTCATTTGGATCGGGTTTGGATCGGGTGGCCGGCAATGGCGGGGCGGGGCTGACCAAAGGGGGGACAGCAGCCCTGTTTCCCGGGACAGAAAGCTTGTGAGGTTTGGCTTTCAGGTGCAGTGTGTGGCGCAGCCTGGGGTGTCCGTGAGCAGGCAGGGCTTTCTGTGCTGGCACCTTTTCCCTGCGAGGAATCCTCATTTGGATGGGGTTTTGGGGGGGCTGCTAAAATGGCGGGGCGGGGCTGATCAAAGAGGGGACACCAGCTCTGTTTCCCGGGACAGAAAG
>NW_026991122.1:0-19552 GCF_036250125.1 Pseudopipra pipra
CTTCGCTCTGAGTCACATGCTCAAAGAATGTGAAACCTCTCTGCTTAGAATCTATCCCCATGCCCTCTTGATATAGCAAATCTCATTGTGATTGTGGTGTCAAAGGCATTTTTAAAAGCATTTACCTTTCCCCAAGTCAATCTTCCCCTTTCATTGCTGTTTTTCAAATTAGCACTGAAGGCAATATCCAAGAAAGGGGAAAGGAGGAAGTCGGAGATGCTTCTGGACTTGTCTCTCATGAAAGAGAAAGTCAGGATCCTTATGTTTAAAGAAAAGTAAATATGAGCTCAGTTCAGCCTTTTCTTAAGGTGGTGCAGATAACACAAAGTTATGTTCCAAAAAACCAGGATGGACAGTCTCATGGTTCCTGGCGAGCAGCTGAACTATGGATGTCTCTCTGTCCTTAAACCTACCAGAGAGCTCTGCAGTGACCTGAGGCAGGCCATGTCTCAAGGGATTGATCTCATTTAACTTAAAAGATCTGCAGCGTAGGCACCTAAGCCAGTTACCCATGTACTCTTTAGTGTCAATTGAGAGAGATAGGCATCTTTAGGGAATATTTTTTTTTTTTTTAGTCTAGCTGAGTTTCTTCTTTAGGGGGAGCTATGTTGTGTGTGTTACAGATGTATGCACTTTATCAGACTGCTTCCTCCTCCAGATTTTTCTTGTATTTGGGCCTTTTCCCATTATTTTCCCTGACTTTGCTGTTTGGATTCTCTTCACAACAGATGAATGCTACCAAGATTTAGCTGGTTTGCACAAAGTCAGGTTAGCTATTCTCTCTATTCAACTGGAGAGAAGGTGACAAGCATACTATCTTCAAGTCAACAAAGATTTTAATTTGCATTCAATTTCAAATATACTGGTAGAATGGAAAAGAAGTATTTTCTGATTTTGTTTCGTGCAAGACTAAGAATATGTTTATATCCAGAGACTCAACTGTAGTTCAGTTTCTTAGGTTAAGGAATAAAAATATTATTACTGTAAGTCTTATAGGTCTGCTGCCAATATTTCTGTATCAATGGAATTTTAAACATTAAATCTATCATTTCATTCAGTCTTTAAAATAGTGAAAGCCTTACTTTTACTATATGCTTTTGTTCTGGAGTGTCTTCATAATAACAGTGTTCCAGCTTTTCTAAAGAGCTTAGGGAAGACTTCTGTAGTCTACAGGGTTATATCTTGGGGTTAGTGATAAGGCAAAAACTGAATATAAGATGATGTATAAAATTTATAGCTGATCCTCAGAGATGCCTTTGAGCTACTAGTTCTGACTCAGGAGTTTGCATCCCCTCCATGTACGAGTCTGAAAAAAAATTTAGTCTCCTTTTGCCTTTCTTTCCTGCCCCAATTTTCATCTAGCAAACATGTAAAACCTGGAATTCAACACTTGCCTATGACTAAATGTTTATATAGTGCCTGGCACAAGGAGGCTTGAACCCTCATCCATGGCCTCTACTATAATAGTAACTGTTTCTGAAGATCTTTGAAAGGACCTGCCACCGAATGGAGATGAAGTACCAGTGAATGTTAAATCATGATTTAGTGTATATTCTTACAAGTCCTGCAATTATTGGAATTAAATTGTTGGAATATAAAATGCAGTTCTATCAAGCACTAAGTGCAAAGATCTCCTCTTACTGCTATGATATTTGAGCGATAATGGGAGATGGTCCAAGCATTTTTCACTCACACCTGGGCACTCTAACCTTCTCAGAGAATCCTGCCACCACTGCACTGATGTACCAGCTGTTCTCATATCAGCCACTACTTTCATACAGTGAAGCCCAGGAAAAGGATACATCTTAAAAAAAAAATATCTGTGAGACATCTTTCAGTGGTGACTACCTCTGCAAGAAAGAATGCACAGACAAAAGTAGGAAGATCTGCAGGTATCCCAGGGAAAATTATTCTTCCCTGTGAATATGAGTTCATGGAGTCAAAAAAGACTTTCCTCATTGGTAGCATATATTTTAATAGATGATTTTCTGCTCTGCTTTAAAAAGCATATCAAAACCAGTAGCCAATGACTTTTTATCAGGTGCTGATCTAGGCTGATGGTTTTAGTGGTCTTACTGATTTGCAGTGTCAGCTAACTGCTAAGCAAAAGCTGTGGCTGGTGAGCAGGCTGCTTTCACATCACAGCTAACCTGCTGGAAGACATGCTGAAACTTTGTTAAGAGGCAATATGTGGAGGAATATCATGGTGCCCTACTCTTCCAACCTCGCTGTGGTGGTGACAGGTTTTGGTGTACCCTAATTGCCCATGTAATTATCACACCCTACCACTGCAACCACCTGACTGGTAGCGCAGTAGTGAACAATGGATTACCAGTTATTTTAGAACAGACATAAAAGCCTGAACTATGCTATCTGTTAGGACAAAATGCCTGGAACTAGCAGGGATTTGTGTGTTCCATGAGGAAAAGAAGTTCTAGATCTGACTAAACAGACAGATTAAGACATGGATCTACAGTGGAGGATTCAGATCTGGAGTTGGATATAAACATACTACAATTTTTTTTGGTTTTGCAGTGAGTCAAGGTGCTCTCTGGTGTATAGTATGTTCTGTTTCCATCCTCGCATACTAATCAAAAAGCCTAACATAATTTGGGGTGCAGAATTAAGCACAATGCACTCTAAAAGGATTGCAAGTCTCAGATAAACTAGTATGTTTCATGTGAAACATTAAGTTTGTCAATATATACGAGTCCCATTCTGCACACTTGGTGTCAGCAGTTCTTATGCACTGGAATAGCTATAATGCCACCAAGTCTGCTTCTGTAGATAGCTGTTATATGGGCAAAGGCTTAACAAAGACATTTATCTGTGAACATTTTGATAGCGTTACCCCACAGCGTAGGGCCTGAGCATCAACAGTTTCAAACTACCATTTAGTTTCAATATATCATATGCCAGCACTTGTTTCTCTAAACACATCATTCAAGAAAACACATTAGTCGTTTAAGTCAATTATCTATTCCATTTGTTTTCTTAGATGCATGTGCTTTTGAATGGTTATCTTAGCTTGCTACTGTGCTTCTGTGAGGTGTGTCCAACAGTTAGAACAATATTTCTCATGCTCACTGAAGCAGAGAAAAAATAGTTGAGATTAGCAACAATGAATTCACATAGTTCTGCTGCATTCAGCACTCATGTTTGAATCTGAGTGCTCTCTTCTTTCATAATAAAAATTCCCAGGAAGTCAGAGACAGTTTTTACTGAATCTAAAAGCCTTGTAGGATCGGGGATTGTTAAGGATCAGACCCTTAATAATGCTTTAAGGGCTGTGCAGGTGTACTGAAAATAGCTAGGTGCTTAGGGATTTCCGACTAGTACTGGTATGATGATGACTGGTATGTAATTTTGTGAAAAAACAGCTTTCCTTGGGACTAGTACTTCAGTCTTGTAGTCAGTGACAGATTTTCCCAAGTTCACAGAATAAAGGGCTGAAGGGACTACTTCTGCCATCTAGTCTATCTGCTTGCAATACTCCTGAGTTATTTCTCCTCAATGTTAGCAAGAGTAGAACTACAGGCAGATAGAGGTCAGCCCTAAGATTTAAGTTTCCACAGGACTCTCTTATCGTTCTTGCAGAAATTGGCTCTGAAGTGCCACAAAAACACAGGAGTTCCTGTTCTTTCCACTGTTCAACAGGCTCCAAGGAGTGAATACCTCATCCTCTTCATTCAAGATCTCAGGATGGATTTGAACTGAAGTTTCTAAGGTTAAAGAGCTTGACAAGACACACTACTGCCTTCCTCTAAACAGCTGGAATAGCATAAAAATCTTTTATTCTATGCATTTCTCCCACACTTGATTCTGAAGGAAAACAATGCGCTGTCTAGTAAGCTGTATTTTTTTTTGAGATAATAGCAAAGTATGTCTAATTCAAACCAACTGAACTAATTGGACAAAAAAGGATGCAAACAGCCTAGCCTACCAGACTGTATTTAAAACAATTGTTAGCAATCAATAAATCCTGCTGGATTGCTTGATTTCATTAAAGATGTATTTGTTACCAAGCAGCTGGCACCCAAACAGCTGTTTTAAATAGAGAGATATTTTTCCTGCTCTATTTTATCACTGTCTTCACTATTTTATTTGCACATTTTCAGAGACAATGACTACTGAATAGAATCAAAATGCAGATAAAGCCTATCACATCCTTGTCTGAGCATGTGGTGGGTCAGGGGAGTGCATAGGAGAAATGACAGCCTGCTTCCCTTTCTACTATCCCTGAACATTATCTTTCAGGCTTTCAACACTCAGTCATGAGGATAAAACCAAACCTGAGACTGGCCCACTGATTAAATAATAAACTAAAGATATCACAGCTTCTTTTCAAAGCCCTGAATTTGGCTTTCTGTGAATGCTGACCTGAACATTCACATCCATCGAGCAGAGTGGTCACAAAATGAGGGCTCCCTGGTGTTATAATAGTGCTGCATAGTGGAGTTAGTTCCTTTTAAAGACCACTTTAAAGTAAATTTAAACTGAACCCTACGCAGATGAAACCTCTACCCCATTATATAACACATATAATGAAGGTAACAGTTTTTGTGTTACATTTTGATAGCAAACCAGGTAGCTTTCCCTTGTGGCTATGTTGTCACCAAGCAAGAGCATTAGCAGCTGAAGCATGGACAGCTTTTAGAAGGGAAAGCAAACTCAGATAATAAAACAGCTGCAAATTTGAAATCAGTCCCAGGATCACTTAGGTGCATTTAGGTGAGCCAAATTCCCAGGGAGTGATGTGGAAGCAGGATAAATTTAGTTTTTCTTGATTTCCAGCCAGATTTAGTCTCACTGTGGCCATTGTGATCCTCTCAGTTCTGCACTCACATACTCGAGTTGGAGAACAGTCAGCAGAAAGACCAAGATGGCATTCCCTGCTGGTTCTGCTGCCTGCCAGCATTCTTTGGGTGTAGAAAGGTATATTTTACCTCTTCCTCATCTTGCAGCAGAGCTGGGCTTTGGGGCTACAAATATGTGGGTTGCACTGTTGGCATGACAAGGGAGAAAGGTGTCCTTTGCTGTCATTACTCTTAACACTCTGCAAAACCATTCACAATGAACCTTCGCACAATTGCATGATATGGATAAATCCATGGTGGCCAATGGCCAATGTGGCTCAGGTGATATTTGTTAATATACACTCACACTTTACTAAAGTTGTGAGGTACTTGGATCAAGGAGCTTCATTTCATGCTTGTTCTATATTTGGCCCAAGCAGCTGAAATCTCAAACTAAACCCAAATTAGAATGATAACTTTTTGAAGACAAAAAAGGACTGAACTACACTGATGTTGACTTATTTTTACTTCCCTTTGAATTTTATAAGGCAGATCCTGAGCTGACGTCATCAGAGCTATGCTGATGTGCATGACCCCAATCCAAACAAAAATCAAAAGCCTCATTACAGAAACATCACACAACAGTTTATTCTTGCAACATTTCAGACTCTTTAACAATCAAGTGGTGGCAAGAACCTCATAAGAAGAAAGATTGTCTGTCAGCCCCGTTTCTAGACCAAAGAAATGTGGGTAAACACACAAACTTTTTTGACTCACATTGTAAACATTTTGAAGTCTGTCCAACACTAATTGTCTGTCATATCTCAACCTACGGCCATGCAGGTTCTTTGCAGACAGCCAGAAGAAAAAGAAAGCAGTAGGTATTTTTTTAATATCCATCTATTCCTCTGTAGTTTGAAAAAATAAAAATCCTATTTTAGACAGGCAAAATGTTTCAATGGAACTTTAGATTCATCCTAACATCTTAGGCCCTGCTGGGTTGACCCTCCCCTCTCCCTCTGCTCTTTGCAGAATTTGTATGCAAAACCCACAAAAAGATTTTGGAACAGGCCATACATCCAAAAGCTTTTGACAAGGAACAGGGACTACTTGAAAGAAAAGGTCTTCTGAAACAGCTTTTCTTTTCTTCTCTCCCATTTTTCCCCCAGAATTCATGCACCCCTTAACAACTTCACTGGTACTTTAGCCTGTGTGGGCTTCGTCCAGCACAATAAATGAAAGACGGCAAACTCTCTGTTTAAGACAGTGATGGAAGGGAGAGACTGTGTATGCCAAAAAAGAACCTGTCTTGCTTAGGAAGCATGTGCTCTATCTGATAGTTATCATTTCCTGTTATAAATCAGAGGACAACATATTTTCATAATAAAACACACTTATTACATAACACTTTTGGCCAGATGTTTGCAAGCAAAATCGTCAATAATAATTTCTCTCAGTGAAACCTGAGCAAGAGTGACTTTCAGCAAGAATTAGAAGAACGGCTTTTCACATATCCACACAGATTAAGTAGGGCATGTAGAATTAAGACAGGACATCTGCCCACATCAGTTTCAGCCAGCTGAATGTTACATCTGAGGCTTAATCCTCCAATATCCCACCCACTACTTGCAATGTGCATCAGAAAGGTTAGTAAATGTGTCTAAAGGGATCAGAATACATATGTATATATGTTATGTCCATTGCCCCAGCTCAGTAAATCAGCATATGATACTGCCAAAACAGAAGGAACTTTCATGCATTATGTTTTATTCCTGGTTGGCTTGGAGAATGGTTGAGCCTTTTACACAGCCTCCTGAATCCTCTATGTTTTGACTGGCCCATAATATCCCAGTAGCTAAAATAAATTACACTCCAAAAGTCTAGTCCAACACAAAGCAACAAGGGGCAACACAGAGCACCAAGATGCTCAAACAAGCATAAAAGTAAGGTAAAGTAGTTTTTGTACATACATTATGGACGAAGTTTTACTGCAGGTTACACTTTGAACCGTATGATCTTTTGTAAGAGTGCAAGAGCTGGCTGACAGATTCTCAAACTTGTTCAAAAGTGGCCATCTGAAATTTTCATTGTTATGATCTACTACATTGCTCTTTAGTAAACACTGTTGGTGCAATTGAGTAGGCCTAAATATTATATAAATTGACTCACCATACACAAAAGTACTTCTTTGTACTACTAAGCTGTAATCACAGCTTAGCATGTTAATGTGTGTCAGCTCAGCTGAGCCATGTACATGATGCTGACTTTTGAATATGATATGGACTTAGACACTACTACATCTTAAGTGAATATCTCATCCACTTGCATTTAGTGTGGTCTAGCTGTGTCCTAGGGTAGTTATAGCAATTCAGTTTGTGCAGTAATTTATTACATAATAGAAATATATTAGAGTCTAAGTTCCAACTTAAAAGGTGTTACTTTAACGGATTGCATTCAGCCAGTGAAAGACCCCTGTTATTTCAGTTTAATGGTCACATTTGTCAATTTAAATTAACCCTGTTAAATTAAGATTTAAGCCCTGTCAACAATAATCAGACCTCAATCAGGGGGAAAAGTGTCCATCCTGCTTTTGTTCCTGCTCAGCTACATCATTTCCAACTTGGACTTTTCTTGAGAAAGATATCATCTTTTGATTAACATTACCTTGACTTGCTTTCCTCCCTGTCTGCATGTGCTACAAGAGTCAGATGGAGTCCAAAGCAAGGGTATGTGTCTGGACCAGTACCAGAATAGTACAGGGACTGGTGGATGTTACCCACCCCCTGCCTCAGAGGCAGCAGAATGACAAAATGTTTTATTGACCACAAATACCATCTCAGGAATGTGGTCTAGTTTAGAAAAAAATCAACAGTCTTCTACCAGAATTACTTAAGCTAACACACTTCTGTGTTACAGGCCTGTTTTAGGTTGCAACTAAGCATGTCTTTTAAATGAGACAAAAAGGGCAAAGTTTTGGTCACAGAGATGAATTTAACCGAGATAACAGAACAAAAGTACAGGCTCAGTTTTCCTGTGCTCACAGATGTGCAAAAGCTGCACAGCTTTTTAGGTATGTTGAAGAAAACAGAGGCCAGGCTATAATACCCTATGTTTGGGCAGCTTAAAACTAGGACAGTGAGAGACCACATCTGTCCAGAGTACCTTAGGACAGCCTATATTTCATAAAATGGCAAGAGCAAAAAGATGAAGTATGAGCAATTTGTAGGAAAATATACAACTCACCCATTTGTGTCAGACCAGTCACAAAAACAACTGTATGAAAATACGCAGTTCTGTAAAGTTCTAATCTCCACCCCAACTAACACACTCAGACTTTTAGCCACTTCCCAGACACTCAGATTTAAATAAAATTATACTGTTTCCTGCTCATGATTCACAAAAGGCTCACCAGTCCTACAGAATTTAGCAGGCAAAGAGAGAACAATTAGGAGGAATCCTTAAAAGCATTCTTTTCATTATATTTTGGAGAAATATTTTTTTTCTAATTTCCTCGATGATGTGTTGTATTGTGCTGTCACTTTGGGCTTTGTCAGTCACGTCTGCTAATGTAATACAGTATGACTGACACAACATGTGACATGTCACCATGAAATGCATCACTTGGAAACTTTGGCAAACACATTGAAGAAAAGGAATTGCAGCAAAAAGGTTGACTGTTTATTTTCTTTATTTCTTTCTCCCTCTCCTTTCTTTCTCACTTTCATTTTCTTTCCTTTCTTCCTCTCTCTTCTCTTTCCTCTTTCTCTTTAAAATAAACACAGAAACATTTATTTTAAAAATAAAGGCATAACTAGCAATAGCACATAGAATAATTCTCTTAGTGAAAGGACTTGTTAGCCCTTTATTAACCATGGCAGAGACTGTGAGAGCAAATCAGCAGGCTAAGAAGTTAATTTTCACAAGTGACCTGAAAAAAACCCTATGCTTTTTAATCTGCCTTTAAGAGGCTTCAGTAAAATATTTTTAGTTTTCATAATAGGTAGCAAATCTTCTATAAAAGCAAATTCTAGTCCTAGTGAAACTGTTAATATAGACACAGAGAGAACTTCACATTTTAACAATCTCACTCTGATGGCAGGGTAGAAGTGTAATAGCCAGAGAAGCACCCAAGTGTGAGACTGACATTGTCTTCTTTAGGCTGATGGAAATAAGGACAGATTTCATTTGTTTCCTTGACAATCCTAGAAATTCCCTTATTGCTGGAGCTGGTGGAGACTTTCCAGGAGTTTTCCATATTTCACTGTCTCGATTGTAAATTGTTTCAACACACAGCAATGTGCATTTGTAATAAAAAATGTATAAATACGACTGAAGACAGCAGGCAGGAAGACCCACATAATTTAATTAACTTGAAGAAGTTAATAAGCTTCTTTCTGGAATGCCTTGAAAACTGGGTGTACTGTGCTTGAATGATAGTAGTGTCTCAGAACTACCCAGCATTACCCAAATATTCCCTCCTGGCCCATTATTGGCTAGTTTTGGGCTTAGATCTTGTCCAGGACTTAGCGCAGGACTGCTCATTACATGCCTTTATATACCTGTGCTCTTTGGAGGTCAAAACAAATTCTTCATTAACAGAAGGTACTATCCTGTACCCAAGAGTAAGCACAAATAAATAAAGACAAAACAAGTGCAATGTGTGCACGAGGTCCATGATGAATGCCTGACAATTTCTTGTTTTTATTAAAAGCATTGTAAATTTTGCATACTCTGTATATGCTTAATCTTATGCGTGGATATTTTTTACTTCTTTAACTTTGAAAATTGCCCCTTAAATTTCAAGAAATACTCTGGGTATATAAATATGTGTACTATATATTTTTCTTTCTTTCTTTCTTGTTTTCTTGCACTCTTTCTTTCTTTTTTCTCTTTCTTTCTTTTTCTCTTTTTTTTTTTTCTATCTTTATCAGACCTTTCACCAAACCTCTATATCAAATATATCTGTGGACTGTTAACTATGTAGTCCTAAAAAATAGTTCTTTAACAGTCTTTTTCACTCGTTTTAGGGTAATGTTAGCAGTTTATTTCAGAGTCCAAGCTCTAATGGTAAAATATTAAATTGTTTTATTTTTTTGATCTAGGATACAAAACTTAGATTGTCATACCTGCAAATGGCTCTACTTTGAAACTTTTTCTACAGTTTACCCCTCTTGTTTTTTTCTGCTGCACTTTAATTGGTGATTCTTCTGTGTGATGTGCTATTAAAAAAAAAAAAAAAAAAAGGGTATTCTTTGTAAGTAACTGCAAAAATAAAAGACAGACTGAAGTTTAACTGACTTTGTCCATTACCGTGTGAACCACATCTTGCAGGTTTGCATAACAAACTCTTCTCAAGAGGTTCGTGGGAAAGGTATGAGGAGGGTTGCATATAGTCTGGTAAAGGAAGGATATTCATTGCTGCCGTTCTTACATACTTGTACTTTTATCACTTCCTATCATCTCACTGGTTGTTAACCTCAAAAGTAGGACAAACTGCTAGCAGTGTTATTGTGAGGCACTTCTAGGGTATCACAAAATGGTTAGAACCAGAAACCAGTGCAGCAGTTAACATCTGTATTACCAGGCAGTGATACTTAGCAATCATAAAGTCCACTATTCCTTTCTTCTCAGCATGTTTTAACTTGTTTTCATGAAGAATAGGAGGGCCTTGGTAAATGCCTAGCAGTATTTAGTCTCTTAATCTGCAAAATACTGAGCAGCTCTATGTTGCTACTGTAAGTGTCCTTCTGGGGTTTGCAGTAGCTGAAGGCCGGAGTGCTTGCAGCTTTTTCTAAACGCAATGGAGAGCAAAAGTCACCCAACACCTGTGAAAATGGCACTGCATCTTTCAGTGAAATCAGTGAGGGAGAGGGCAGATATTATGATTTAAAGAAAAGGGGTGCGTGGAAGGGCTGGTTTCAGTGCATTAGAAGAAAAAGAAAAAAAGGAAAAAGAAAAAAAGGAAAAAGAAAAAAGAAAAAAAACACCATCAAAACACAACCACCAAAAAGGGAGGCAGAAAATTGAGTCACGCAGGGAATAGCATTTGAGCATTGAAGCTTTCTCCAGTCTGAAGGATGTAGACAGCAAAGAATAGTGATCCTGAGAGGACCACTGCACATCGAGGAGTCAGAGATCCACAGCACAGAGGGCCTGAGTGGGGTCAGGCACACGCAGTGTGGTCCTCAGGCCTGACTGTGCTGCCCAAATCCCTGGGTGCAGGACAGGCTCAGCCAGAACACTGTGCCACAGGAACTCGTGGGCAGCTCTGCTGGATACAGGCTCCCTCAACACCTGCCTGGCCTTGCCTTTATCTAACAGTGCAGCAAGAAGTTCCCATGAGAACATCCTTTCTTTTTGACTGTAGAAATGACAAATAGAGCTGTTTCCTTCTAAGAAAATCCCATAATAACTTGAAAGACCAAAAACTGAGAAACCCTGAAATCATGGTCATAGAATGATTTGGATTGGAAAGGACCTTAAAGATCAACTAGTTCCAACCACCCTGCTGTGGACAAGGAGACCTTGCACTAGATCAGACTGAGTGGAGCTTCATCCAGCCTGGCCTTAAACACTACCACAGATGGGTCATCCACAACTTCTCTGGATCTGCATGGCATGCTGCACATGAAACAGAGTTCTGTTCAATCTTACACTGCTCAAGACTCCCTGCATCTAAAGGGCTGTGTGGTTACCTATGCTACTCTCATCTTATAATACTAACTCTAATAAATATCATTTAAAATAATTTATCACAAAATCTGCATTATTTCTTTCATAGCAGACCTATATCTCCTGGTGCAACACACAAAGCCAGATGCAGACATGGTTCAGGGGGCTGGAGACCAGCTAGAAGTGGTCAGTGCAAGCCTCTCATTCAGTCAATGAGAAAATGAGGGAAGAAATTCTGAATACTGTCCAGCAAAGTCAAAAACTGATGGCTGCTATTAAAACCACGAGTCCTAAAAAATCCTCTCCCTGTTCTGAGAGGGAAGATGTTGAACTCTGTCCCTGTCCTTGCATGCAAAGTGCCACTCTAGACCAACCAAAAAGCAACTCTAGTTCCCCATCAGACACCTCATGGGCCTGTATAGGCTCTATGGGCCCCAGTGTGAGAGTCATGTGATACAAGCTGTCAGAAAATGTAATGCTTTTGATTTGCCCTGAAACAACAACTGAGTTTCCTGTTTCTAATCTTACAAAGGGGAATAAAATCAAGGAGAGGGAAATCAGTGTTGCTTGACTGCTATTTCAACACGCAGCAAACCACATGTGTATGAAAACAATTACCTTTAGATGAAAGAATGATGAGTGCATTAAGTGAACATAGATAGTAGAAGATGAGTCATAAAATATACCATTGTCATTAATGCACAGAGTGGCTAACTAGAGAAATAAAGAATTAAAAGGTTGGACCTCTCATTAATACTAATACAGTCTGCATGTTTCTATATTTTACTACTATCTGGTGTATCTGCATATATTTCATTTGCAGTGTGGGCTAAGTAGTGCCCAGTATAGCTAATGTTTTTGGCATAGTCATATATTCCTGAAAGCTTATTTTGGGACTAATAGGTTTCAATATTGTCCTTTGATCTACAGTTAATTTATGTTGCAAGGAGACAGAGGCTAAAATCTGTGAAAACTGATTTTTTAAGTTCCTTGGTTGTTAAACAAAAATTCATCATGACTCACATGTACATGCTGTGCTGTTTTGGATCATCCTGAAATTTTCCTTTTTCCAAGATTCCTCTTGGTTTGCATAACAGCATTTCTGGTTGAAACAAAAGGTTTCTTCAGCCTGGAACAAAATGTTTGGTTAATTTGGTGCATTTTTAATTAAATAAAAGAACTTAGGAAATGAAAGGCTACCCTTATAATGAGATTCAAGTATTAATCACAAGACCCAGAAGGGACTGTCCTTCTGCCAATAAGACCTGTTCTGAAGTGTTCTGTGGTGTGGGAAAGTTTCAGACCTTTATTTACATGATTCACCACAGAGTTTTGGGTTTTTGAGTATTTCAGGTGTTACTTCTGTCTGATTTAATATTCCTTAAACCACCTTCGGATAGGCATTTTCCATGCTCATCTCTTCACAGATGCTTCTGTTACTGAATTTTTGCTATTTAGGTGCACTGTAAAAGAAAGGAGTATTTTGCACAGTGAAGCAGAACCCCAGCTGACAGCTTATATTTGGGCAGGTACAATCCTAAATTCAGAGTCGCTTTCTCAGGATCTGAAAGCAGCATGGTCATACTACCTTCACAATGCATCTGAGCTATTAATTTCTGCTTTCCAGTTGGGGTGGTGTGAAACTGCCTCTGAAACTCTTCTGGTCCCATAGCTAGTTTAGACTCACATAGCTCTGGCACTTCTGTACCGTGCTGAGTTGTGTCTGGAATATAGTAGCTTAGGAAGTGCAGTAGTTAAGTATTAGGCCTGTCCTCACTTTCTCCAGGCACATGTATCTCCCTTCCCACGGCAATTAGGTTTGTCCCAGATCATGTCTTCTGTTCCCTCATGGAGTTAGCCTTAAAAAGACTCAAATTCTGAAATACTTAAGAAATTGCTTTCCATGTTTCTCATTCTCTTAATCTTTTTTCTCCATTACAAAATACATGTAATGAAATTTATATGGTAACCCAGTGCCAGGTAATACTGGAATAAACTTCTATGTGAGGACAGTCAGGCAGTGGAAACAGCTGCCTGGACAGGTTGTGCAGTTGCCACCCTGGGAGGTTTTCAAGATACAACTGGACCAAAGTACCTAAACCAACCCTGGTCTCACGGAGCACCTACTCTGAGCAGCAGGTGGAACTAGAGACCTCCTTAATCCATGACAGTCTGGATTATCCTGTGACCCCAGGGTCCTGTCCAGGACATTCAGTTTCCCTCCACTCCACCAACTTCATTGGGAACTTCAGTTTCTCAGCATTAATTTGACTAGAAACAGATTAATAAGATCGGGTCTTGCAACTGGTGTAAAGTGGCAAACAGCCAGTGAAGAGGCAGCATTGCCCAGAGGCTAGACATTGTGTTAAGCCTCAGGAAATTTAGGCATCACCTGAGAACGGTTCCTTATATCTTCTTTGCCTGTCTGTTCCACTCCTTTTTATTCTTCATATTTCAGCAGGGACATTCTTTCGGAGAGCAACTACTTCATAACACTTAGAGTCTATAATAAAGCTAGGTTTCAATTTCACTTGGGACTTCGTGGTTTAGCTATTAGGTAAATAATAACAATTCAAGATTTACAGTGGATCTGTGTCAGTTTGGACTCTCTTAAGGGATAGTGAAGGCCAGAAGGATCATATACTCTCTGATTATACACCCTGACCTCCAAATAAAATCTTCTCTCAGTCTTTCAGACAGTGCAAATAATTACTACAGTTATGAGGCCCCTTAAATAATACACTCTTTATCGTTCCCAAATAACTATTTACAAATTTAAATTCATCAGCTTAAGATGTCTGACCATAGGTTACAAAAGTTAACACAAAATTAAGTGTTAGCAAATGGCCTTTAGTCTCAAATAGTTGCTGTCTGAGAGTATGCTCAGGTAAATAGATTAGTTTTTAAAATAGATAGGCATCTTTAAAGTTGGCTAGAGGCTGGGAAGGATGGTATATTTCAAATATTTACCTGAAAGAAATGCATGAAAGTGCAGTGGACTGTCCATCAACATCCATGGGATGAATGTTGCCCTCTATCAAAACAAAGACTGCCATGCAAAGAAGAGTTATATGGGGCAAAGTGGGACTGCTGCTAGAATGTGTACCCTACAGAGTTCATGTCTGAAAAATGATGCTGCCTGGCACCTGCCTCAGGAGAGAAGGATGGATCACACTGCAACACTGCAGAAAGGTGAGGCTTGAAATTTATGAAATGGATAGCTTATCACTCACCCTGGCAGACTGCAAATACTATAAAATCCTCCTTGCTGTGGTTTGCAATAAGGTATAGTTCTATATTTGCTCATTGTCAAAGAGGAAAATTCCTCCTGCATATTTGCCCTTAGAAAGCAACTTAGCCATTAGACTCCATGCTCAGTAAGATCCTTTGTGGATCAAACAATTTGCAGATCTTGCACACAAAATTTCTAAACTCTGTTCTATCATTCCTTGCTGATATGAAAAGCCTATTCAGTCAGTGAGTTAACTTCAAGGCATTCAAAATCAAAGCCTGATTATTGAAAGAGCCCACCCTTCTTAAATCATACCTTATAAACATGTGTGTCTATCTTGCAGATATGTATAGACAGATGTGCATGCCCAAACCATCTCAGCATCTCTGTGCTGGTTTATGGGAAGGTACAGGACTTGCAGAAGCTGACAGGCAAGTACTCTGTCCTGGATTTGGGATGTTGGTTTGACTGTTATTTGGGCAGTAGTGTCATATAATCAAGGCATAAGTCTTGTTCCTTTTACATAGTTCAATCTAAAATCTTGCGTTCAGAAGCACTGTGTAAATTGATGTTCCAAAATTACTGAAAAATTGTTGAAAATATTATCAGGTAGCTTTGTGGTCACTTATGTCTTTCATTCAGCCTAAAATCACTTTCCAATAAAGCTTTAAAATACCATTACAGAAACTTTCTTATAGTACTTCTACCTGCTATTTCAGTAGTTTATTGCAGCACGTCTGAGATGTCAGTGGCCATGGAAATCCTGAGTAAGGGCGGGGAAGGGGGGTGTGGGGGGGGAGAAGAGAGAGAGACAGAGCTCTCAAAGAAAAAGTGGGGGAGGTGGAAGCAAAGTTAAAATTCATCCACGGAAATTAGTCTCAATTTCAAAGTAATATTCATAGACCATTAGAATGTCATCATGCTTCTTAAAAACTGTGATTGATGGCATCTGTTGGCAGGATAATGTAACATGAAAAAGAATATCGGACTGTATTAGATTACTTTTTCCATTTCTTTTTTTTTCCCCCTTTCCAAACGTTGTGGGTGAATTCTAATGTGTATGGGAATCAGGGAACTGCTAGGGCCAAGGGATACTGTAGTCAGGAACTGAAAAGGAATCTCCAAAGGTTCTACCACTATGTCATATTTTCCCCTTCACAGACCCTACACACATGGCTCCCCACTACCACTTCACCCCATGGAGGAAGTTGGTTTTGACTGAGTTATGCCAACCCAAGTGGTGGTTTCATAATGTGATCAAGAGTGAACTAGAACACGTGAGGTGACTTAACTGGAGCAATATTATTGAAGTTCATTCATAAGAGTTGTGGATTAGAAAAGCCCAAATGTTTTATTTTGCAAACATCTAAATCAACATTTTATTTCTGGTTACTGTAACCTATATTATATGTTTACAGAGATTTAGTGGTATTACTCATTTTTAAAGTGACCCTACCTTGCCACTCTATGGAGACTGGCAGTTACTAGGAGAAAAAAGGGACCTAACAACATGTAGAAATGAAGGGCCTGCTGCCCACACTTCTCATGACCTTCCTTTATCTTTTCTCTTCTGATCTGTGCAATCCTATTTATTCCTTATTGGTAAGGTTTCTTTCCTTTAATGCATTTTTTCTCAACCTGTTCCCCCTTCTCCCTGTCTTCTCAAGACTTTGCTGAAAAGGATGCTACATAACAAGACCCCTCTCAGCAACTGCCACAATCTCTCTCTTGCTCTATGACCCCTGTGCTTGGATGCCATTTATTGGCCTGCAGGTCTTCATGTGAGACAAAGGTCATGGGCATTTGCAAGTCACAGAACAAGCTACTAAGAGAGCCCCAGACAGGACAGTCTTGGAAGCCCCAGACTCACTGTGGAGGCTTGCTGGGACTTTCCCTTGTGTCCTGTTTCCCCTCTGGCAAAATCATTGTGGTTCGAAGGGTATATCAAATATGCAGGCTGCCGAGTTCCATGGCACTGCCTGAGTGGGTCATGAAATGATGTTGCACACTGGCAGATTAAGGAGACAGCGATGCAAAGTCCCTGGATGGTCGGTATATAGAGGAGCCCCTCACTGCCTTCTGTATTTGCTACAGTAAACTGGAAAGCAACTGTTACCTGCAGGCAGGTACTTCAGTAGAAGAACATGAGTGAATATGTCAGTCCCTCACAAGGGTTATCCCTGCAAACTCATTTTTCAGCCTGAAGGTGGTGGAGACATGGTGGTGGAGTAGATTGGGATACTGTAGGTGGGACCATAAAGGTGTTACAAACCAGGACCTGCCTTTGAATCTGTTAGGAGCCATCCCTGCACCACAATTAACAGGCAGACACAGAACCAGGAGGATTATCTTGAGCCCTCACAGGTACAATATTTCATGGGAAGAACACCATCAAGAGGCTTAAAGCAATATTGTTTGTCAGGACTGGTTTCATGCATAAATGATACTGGCAGCTATGCTGTGAATGCCACACTGGGGTTAAGATGAGCCATCTCACCATCTCCAGGCTCTGGCAAGGGGATTCAAGGTTTCCAACCAGAAACACAGAGCAAAATGCAGACGTTGCAAACTCATGCAAATTGAGACTGAAACAAAGGTCAGTGTGAACCCTTGTGAACTACTGTTAATCTCTGAGATTCTCAGGGCTCCGACTCTGCATTTTAATATATTGGAAAGGTTTTTGCTTTAGCAGAACTAATCAGGACACTGACTGGATCTTATACCTAGAGAATCAAAAATCTTTTATCTCCCTTGACACTATAGGCAGAACCACAGGATAGTCAAATCCAGTCCTGCAGGGATTTAGTGATTGAAATTCTGTGTTTGCATGCTAATTTTCCAGCTGATAACTCTTATAGTTGTCAGGACATAAAGACCTGAAAGTGAGCACATTTCTAGATGACCATCGGTGTATTTTTAGTCCATTAAAATTGTCAAAATGCTACTTTTGGTTAGTTAAAAGATGCATCAAAATCATTCTATTGTTGAAAAATAGAAGACCTTTCTTTCCTCCAAGGAGAAAGTAAGCTTATTCCTTCACCTGTGATTTATGATCAGGGGTGTGTTGCTGTTATAACACTCTGTTGACACCCCAAATGAGCTTGCTGGTAATTTTGATTGTAACTGCAGGTAAGCCAAGTTAAAGTCAATGAGAGCTGTGCTGGGAATATGTAAAGTAGTGAAAAATTTTAAGCCTTCGGAAGAGAATCAGACTCTAGATTTTTCATTGTGAACATTCAAAGACATCTTTTGACTGCACCTCAATCCCCATATGTAAAATGAAGATGATAACAGTGCCTTGGCTCACAAGGTTTCTGTAATGATCAGCTCGTTCAGTTTGTACAGAACAGAGGATCAGAACCGCCAGTGCCCCGAAGCTCCAATCTTTTACATCAGACAGTGACCTGGCCTCGGGCAGAACATCATTCATGCCAAGAATCCTTCTTAATTGGTGGCCATGTAACAGTGACATGTTGAGCTAGTTGTGCTGTGATGCAGTGCGTCATGAGACATGTACATTCTCAGATAAAAAAAATGTGTTCCAATGAAGCAGATTCTTGTTTTTATATCAATAATTACATTTTGATTGCAATTTTCATTTTGTGAACATAGTTTTGAATGAGCAATTCCTGTGTTCACTAAGCTCAGAAAAAGCATGTACAGTGTTATAGGAAGCTAGAAGAGCTACCTGATTTGAATTTATAAGTTCCTTTTATTCCTTTTTTTCCCATAGTTTTTAATAGGTAAACACTAAGAATGGATGATTTGCAATCATCAGCTGTGTAAGGCTTGCTCTATATGCATGGCATAGTTTTCCCATGGAAGCTTTGTCTGGAATGCAAAAATTTACTTGTGAAAAATTATACATATAAAATTTCCAGCATATTTCTGAAGCAGGATAGCAAGGCTGCCTCTGTCAGGTTTGCCCCAGAAGTCCCAAATCTGTAATGCTTGTTTGGATGAATTTGTTTTATTTTTGTCAAACTTTGTATTTTTCCCCCCCCCATCCAACTTCTACAAACTCTTTGCATATTTTTTTAATACACATGAATAAAAGATGTTCCTGTGGACTGATGTAGTACACAGGCTTTCCAGATCAAATGTTTTCCTTCTCCAGGTGAAATGTGGAAATGAGAGATAGCGTTGTCATTATACTGTATTATTTGTTTGTTTGAACAAATATGGCCACAGTAATCATTTTCATCGATATTTTAGAATAACAGGGAGGGGTTTTTTTTAACAGAAATCAATAAATGCAAAATTTTCCATAAAGCCTTCAGTGAAAAATATTCCTCCCTCAACCTCATGTATATTAAAGTGCACAGAATATGCTGACTAGCATAATGCAATAAAAGTGATTACTGGGAGGCAGTGGATATGATTAAATATCACACAGTAGTCAGAGTTACCTGAAAATATTATGCATCCAGCACTCAAGAGTGGAAAAAACCCCACATCACAACAAGCAAGTTCTTTGGAAGTTTTCAGCTCCTAGTCAGCCCCCCTGTTCTATACATGGCTCTGTGGATGGGGTTTTAATGGATGCATGACAACAGCAGGCGTTGTCTTACACAATGTGAAAAACTTCATCATTAGAAGGGAGGCAGATGAATGTCCATTGTAACACACATATTTTGACAAGGAAGGTTTAGATTCTCCTGAGAAAACAACATAGGCAAAGAATCTGCCTGTTTACAATTGACGTGGTTAAATATTGAGGAGCTTGTTCAACTGGTCGCTGAGCAAACTGGAGAATTTACTGTTGGCACTGGGGAGACTAATTCCTCACTCGACAACTGGCTGACTTTGCCACACATTTCTAAGTCCGAAATACAGTAATGATTTAAAGCAG
>NW_026991123.1:0-19379 GCF_036250125.1 Pseudopipra pipra
GACACACTCCAGGCTACCTCTCTCGTCCATGTATGACACATGAATTAAGATACTGCTAGTTTTGTCCAGTATTTGCATCAAATAGGGCAAAGCATGCTTCTTACTTGTTAATTAGCATGAAAATTTAATACTAACTAGTTTATTGGCTTACAACTATATTTTGGCCATTATATGATCCTGCCGGACACACTCATAAGGTGAAATCCTGGAAATTTTTCCAATAATTCAAATCAAGCCAAGATTGAAGTCCAGTAGAAGCGAGATTAATATTTTATCTTAGGCGTCTTTCAATATTTTGAAACTCTTACCTGTAGTATTTCACATATGAATATACACAACATTTTGTGGTTAGCTCTTGGCTTGATTAATCTTATCTATATAGTTTTTTTTAATTTATAAAAACTGGACATATGGAAATGCTTGGAAATAATTGAATTTGCATAAGATCAGTGTCCCAGATCTTCTTCATGTAAGAAATTATAGTAAATATGCCAGTGAAATTCATGCTCAAATAATCTCTGACATTCTACTACATTTTAACAATGCAGTGCTCCCATTCCTCTCTGCTCACAGTGCACACATTGATTTTGTGTTATCCTTACCACCTCTATTACCAAATATAATTTGTGCTCCAGGTTCTGATACCAGATGCTATTAGCTTGGAAAGCACTTGATATTCCTAAGTGTAACAGCCAATTCTATAAAATGTTTCGCAGGTTCCCATGTTCCCATCCAGCCTTGACAACATTTTATTAATTAGGAAAATCAACTTTGCCCAAGGAGGGAGAAAAGGTAGTCAATATTAACAATCGTAAGATCTTTCTCTCATCATCTGAATCATGCATTTTTGTAATGAGAATCAAAAAAAATTATGTTCTTTAGAGGATAGAAAGAAAATCAGTTTTGCCAGGTATCCATTGAAAAAGGATAGAGAGTTGTTCTGCAGGATATGATGAACAAAGTATTTGTTGTCTGAAGTGGACATACATCGACACAAGATATCAGACACGATTTTAGGCTTTAAGAGGAATGATGAGAAAGCTCTGCTCTAAAAAATCGAGTGACATGGACCTAGCAGTGAATACAACAAGGGTTTTCATTTCTGTGATGCAGCATTCCGAATAACAGAAACCAAGATGAAATTTGGCTCAACGGGACTAACCTTAAATGGGAAAGCAATTTATACAGCATTTGTTCTGTAGCATGAACTGATTTTGCAGTCAATGTCGATAACAGAGCAAGGGTCTGCGCTGGTTTTACCTTGAGGCTTCTTTGTTCGGGAACAAAGGGATGCAGGACCAGGCAGGCAGCAGGGGGTCCCAGCGGTGCCTCCTGTGAGAGCAGAGCAAGGTAAGCCTCGGCAGCCTTCCCAAAAATACAGTCACCTGCTTCAGTCCACCTCATGCACAGAAATCCATCTCAGCAATCATCACAGAGCAAAACACCAGTTCAGTTTGCAGTATATCATGTTTATGCCATGAATTTATTTTGGGACAAAGAAATGCACATGGACTAAGGCAGTAATTCCTAGTGAAAAAGGAGTCAGTTTGCTCTACAGCAAAGTACAATAATCCAAAGATAATGGGAGGACCTTAATCAAGGACTGTAGCTATTGTTCTAGTAATCAGTTGTGAATTATTATTTTGCTACATTTAGTCAGCATATCCTCCAGAATATCCCACTGGACAGTGGTCAGAAAGCTGGTGTGCATGGATTTTGCTAGCTGCAGAATTTAATTGTGCCTTATGGGGATCCCCTTCTGTCAATGATTTGTTGGATATTGATCCATATAACAAGAGGACCTTTTTATTTTTTTTAAGTAATTGATCCGTAAACAGACATTTGAAAGAAAACAGGCTAAGAAAGGAGAGATTTCATCTTTCAAAATTCTGCTACTAAAAAGCCTGCTAATAATCTTTTGATATCTTGTACCACGTCCTTTGCTGATGGAGAAAATGGATTACTGTGTCGGGGAGTGAACTGGTGTCAGTCATCATTTAGGGGTTTTTATTATTATTATATAAGACATTGCGTTATTTTTGTGGGACACAACAGGTGCAGGGAAGATTATTCAGCCGAGGGCAGAAAGAGCTAATCATAGGGCTGCTGTTTAGGCAGTACCACCTTGATTATCCAAGCGTCATGGGGACACTGAATATGTTTGCATAATTAAGGCCTTGGCTAATGGTAGTGCTTTTAAATGTAATTAATAGCTTTCTGGGGATACAATTATTTTGAAAAACAAGGAGATTGTGGTAATTGAGGTTCAGATAACTGTGGTAGAACTAACAAGAGCTAGCATGCAATGAATGAATAATTATGTGAAATATTAATTAATGAAGATATATGAAGTGACTTTCCAGTCACAATATGTATTAAATTTAAAGGAAAATGACATTTACAAAATTTTGAAAAGTAAATTAAAAAAATGTGTTATGTTAGATATGACAAATTTATGGAATTATTTCCTTAAGAGTTTTCTTCTTTCTCATTTGAGAGGTGGTCATTCTCACCTTGTTCAAGGTTCCTTCCTATATGTGTAACAGAAATAAGACACTTCCTTACACTTTGATTTTTTTTAAATGATCGGAGTCATAGAATGGTTTGGGTTGGAGGGGACCTTAAAGAATATCTAGTTCCAAACCTCTGCCATGGGCAGGGACACCTTCCCCTAGATCAGGCTGGTCAAAGCCCCTTCCAACCTGTCCTCGAACACTTCCAGGGATGGGGCATCCACAAGTTCTCTTAAGAATGATACGCAAATATCATGCAAATATGCATTGTACAGTCCCCTCTTGGAGAAGGGACACTACACCTGCCCCAAAGGCAAAGCCTCACAGTGTTGTTTTTGGCTTCCCCAGGCTCAGGACAGCTCCAGGGCTGGGGGTCAGGGGCAGCCCCCGGGGTTGGGGTTGGGCAGGGCTGGCAGGATGGAAGGACACAGAAAGTTGTTTTTGTGTGTGTCCAGCACCCTTTGGAAATATAGTCCGTTCTTTTCATATGCTCAGAGACAGCAAAAGGGGATGCACATAGATGCTCCAAGAAAATACTAAGGGTATGAGTTTTCAAAAAATCTTTAACTTTTTTTCTTCCCCCCTTTTAAAAAATAACAGAGAGCTACTGTGCCCTGCTGAGACCAACATCTGTGCAGACAATTAAACCCTTTTAGACTCTGAGCAGGAGGGAAACTCAGAGGAACTGGCCCTTTTCTACTACATCCTCTGAAAGATTACAGATAAAGAAAAGATTTTGCAAACAGCTCGGCATATACATAATTACAAAGAGGTCCTTCTGATTTGTTTTTAAATAAATTTGGTTAACAATGAAGTTTTATTTTCTGAAAAATACTTATATTGGCACTTGGATCTGAAATGCAGCATTAACATCTTTGTTGTGGACCCCTTTTGGTAGGAAGCCAGATCTAAGACATCAGAATAAGCAGCTGAATAAGTCCTTGGGTTTTATTCTTCAAATTTCACAAAACTTGATTAACCATGATATAATCCCAAAAGCTCAATATACAGCATTCTGGTTTTCTTTTTTTTTCTGTCATTTACCTAGAGTTGAGCAAGCGATGCAGAGTATTCCTGCAATTTATTTTCTCTAATCAAAATTTTTTACCTGGGATTGTAATTAAGAAAAGGATTTCAAAGAAGGAGGGATATCACTATGGTATGAGTGCTTTAAATATGAAGTGAGTTCAGTCTCTGTTCTGAAGGTCTTAAAATCTCTGTGAACAAGGTAAATAGTGAGGGAGGAAACAGAAAGGAAGATGAATTAAAAAGATGCAATTGCACACACCTTTTTAATAGCACTTTCTGATGAAAAATAATGCTTCTGTTGAAATTATTCTGACTTAGGGCTGCTAACAGCTCTTAGCACTAACTGCTGTATGGGCTTTCAACTGCACACATCATTCCACAGAAACAGAAGTCCATACATCTGTCAAATTACATTTTGTTCTGGGAAATGCTCACCAACAATTTCAGGTTTCCAGGCAAACAGACAGGTTATCTGTGGTTCTCCTTCCCAGCATCCGTCCCAGTCATCTGTGCCCTCCCTCGCGCTACAGGAAGGAATACCAAAGAAAAGGTGGGTGCTCTTCACACAGGGATTTTGGCAGTGCTTTGGATCACTGCGATATGTAGAGGCAAAACTAAGGAAAAGTATGCTGTGGGAAATATGTACTACCTTCAATTTGAGATGATAGCATGCGACACTTCCTCTAAGAGAGAAAACCTGACCTGCCAAGATTTAACCGCTTGGCACATACTTCAAGAAAACAAAAAAAAAGCCTTGTATTAATGGCACAATATCAGGAAATGAGTTTTACACCGTTTCTAAACTGTCAAACCCAGTACAATTCTCTGCATACAACTTCAGGTTTGTAACAGCCCGAGAATCTCCGTGGGCACGGATTGCATGCAAGAACAGTTTGCCTTCTGTGCTCCAAGCAGTGACTTGCCAAACTGATTTACCCTGCAAGGCCCTAAACATAAACACAGCAGCTCACTCTAACACCAACCAAGCACAATTACTCCTGCAGACTGCAATGGAAAATGGAAAATGACAGACATTAGGACAAGTCATGTTAATTTTTGTGAATTTTAAGAAAACATGACCTACAGCAGGAACACTTCAATGGTGAGAAATTCCACAGCAATGAAGGGAAGGGAACTATCTCACTGCTGTGGCACTGCATCTGGCTCTCTGCCCCAGCAGCCTTCCATCCCTCTTCCCAACACCCATATTTCCATGCTACAGGAATCTGGGGGCAGAAGCTCAGCAAGAGCTGAGCTGAGGAAGAGGAGGGGCAGACACTGATCTCTTTTCTGTGGTGACCAGTTACAGGATGCAAGGGAATGGTATGAAGTTGTGTCAAGGGAGGTTTAGGTTGGATATTAGAAAAAGGTTCTTCCTCCAGAGGGTGGTCGGGCAGTGAACAGGCTCCCCAGGGCAGTGGTCACAGCATCAAGGCTGACAGAGCTCAAGGAGCATTTGGTTGATACTCTCAGTCAGGCACAGGATGTGACTCTTGGGGATGGTCCTGTGCAGGGCCAGCAGTTGGACTCGATGATCCTTTTGCATCCCTTCCAACTCAGCACGTTCTGTGGTTCTGTGTTCCTTGGTCAGGGCCTGTGTCAAGCCACAGCAAGGCCACCAGGACCACAGCACACTGGTCTCTTCCTTGGCAAGGGCAAGGAAACTGTGCTAAACCAAAAGCTTCTCTGCCTTCACAGGTCTTTCTGCATACCTTCCATGCTTTGCCTCCTATTTTAAGGTCATTGCTCTGTCAGGGAAATTATAAAGTATATTTGAAGGTAGAGGACAAGACAATTACTGTTTGGGTGCATCCCCCACCTACACTGTACTGTTGTCTGAGCAGTGTTTGTGCTGGGGTACAAACCCTGCTGCCTGCAAACCTGAGCTGGGCTGGCAGGGGCACCCGTGGGAGAACAGAAGTCCAGACAGGAAGGTTTGTTTATAAACACACAGACAAACCTTTCTGAAAGCATGATTATGCTTCATATTTAAACATATACCTCCAGTCCAGTCTGGACCACGATAACACTATGATATAAACTGTGATGGTTTCAGGAGGCACCAAAACTGGAACAATGAAAATGTTTATTTCAGTGTGAAAATATGAGCTTTCCTAATATTTAGTATGTCTTTAAATACTTGTTTCAAAATGTGGCTCAGATTATAAAGACAAGTATTTTTAGAGCAAATAATCACTTAGTTAAGGTTGCACACTGGGTTACTTCATAACAAGATTTATTGAACAGGTAATTATGAGTGTTTGCCTAATAAATGCTCACAAGATGAAAGAACACTCCTGCCAAAGCAGAAATACTCAATTTTAGAAACCTGCAGCGCCTCCCCATGGCTAAGCACATGCTGTTCCTGCTCTGGGAGCAGACTCGGCTGGCTAAGGGACCCTCTACTTTCAGTGCATTGTGAGAAGGAATGAGGTATGTTAGTTTGTTTAGTTATGTTTGTTTTCATGTGTTGTGCCTCTTTCCTACCGTGCCCTGGAATGGTGACTAATGAATAGCTTTCAGCTTTTCATTAGGGTCACAATAACAGAAACATTGACAGAAACATTTTAAGTGTGTGTGTGTGGCCATTCTCATTACCTCAAAATTAAATGGAAGCAGACAATTGTGAAACAGAGGATGGGTCAAATGGAATGGATAGTGATTCCTCAAGAAAGTGAAGCAGCTTAGCCTCAAATGCAGGTTGACTACAAATAAAACCTCCACCCTTGCTAAGATAGGGGATCCTGTACTACCAGCTAGTCAAGACAGCCTTTATTCTGAAATAATGCACCATGTATACTGCAGTCTGTAAATTATGTATTCCCTAAGGAAAATCATGGCAGAAATTTTAGTCATTCCCACTCAAAGATCATTTCAAATATTGAAGTGGTGTAAAAGAAATACTTGCAGGGTTCATTTTCCTTTTTCTCATTTTCTGTTCCTGTTGCCGTTTCATTCCCTGACAGACACACACACATACATATATCTGTGTGAAATTATGCATACCAGAGAGGTTTATTATTAAAGTTTCTAACAACCTGAAACCTGGGACATCAAAGAGCCTTGGAGGGACTTTGCTCTCTATTCAGGGGAGGTTTCAACTCTTGCTGCATTTGATCCAAGGTGTTCCAGCTCTCCGACATCTTCGCCATGAACATTTTGAACACAGTTCAAGAGAAAGGTCTTATTTTGCCCAAACCCAGGTTAACCTGTCATCTTGGTATTATCAAATTCCTCTTATGCCTTAAGGGACAGCTCTGTATAGAAAGGCCAGAGAAATATTAGGCTAATCAGAATTTACTTATTTCTTCTCAGATGTCTGTTCCCAAGAGCAGCTGTTGGCATTTAACGTGTTGTGAGGTGTGTGCTGCAACCAGGATGGGGGTTGCAGGAGAAAGTGGCTCTCAATCTTTGCTCAGGACTTTTCTCAGGGCTCAGCCACTCCTTTCCTTAAGGAAACATTTCTTTCCTTTTTCATGAAGCCAGTCTTGAAAATGTGAGTGCAAAGGGTGTTATGTGGCTCTTCCTCAGGAAGTCCACTATTGTTTCAGGGATGCAAACTGCCTAGTTATCCCCAGTGGACATCATCCCACTACAACAGGCCTATTGCAAAGGTCAAAGCTCCTGAAATCCTGCATCGGTTTTCCTTGAAAGAGGTGTTTGCAGCCCTGCAGGGAGAGTAGGGAGCTGGCACACGAAGGGCCGTGGCACTGCCACAGCATCACCAGTGTCCCTCCCAGGGGACCCTCTCAGGTTCCCATTTATGTCCCTTCCATGGGCAGTCAAAATTATGGGATGCCACAGAATTCCATCTGCCTCTATGGCAATAAGTAATCATTCCTCATTTATTTTCACCTGATGTGAGTTCCAGCTTCCACTCAGTTTGCTATATTTCATCTTAGTGTAATGAAAGTAGTTTTCAGGATGACATTAAGTAGTGATATAAAGTGACTATGCCCTACCCTTAGGGTCCCTTCAAAATATGTTAGAATTTTAATATTACTGGCAATTTCTGTAAAAGTATTAAGTTCTACCTTAGTTACTTCACCAGTGAAAAATTAAATGTTTAATTAACACAAAACATGATGTATTTCACCTTCTGCACAGACAAAAAGCTCCAAGGTTTTTCCTTTGAGTATCAAAAAGTCTTCCTAGTAAATCACCAAATGATACTAACAGTAGAGTCATAATAGTCTTGTTCTGTGCTATTCCAAGCCTGATTCAATTCTGAGATCTTTATTTCTTTATCAAGTGTGAAATATAATAATTTGCTTTAAGGAGATGTAGGATAAGGCTATGGACCACTTACAACTCCCACTGCTCAGTACAGTATTGCTTCACAGTTTTTCTTAATATTTTTTTAAAAAACTTGAGGAAGGTGATTGCTTTTATTTTCCCCCCCTATAGAGAGTACACATTTCTGAATGTTATGCAGATACTGCCCGTTACTTAAATTCAGTTCCTGCTGTTTCTTCACAGTTTATTACCTATTAGCATCTTGGCTTGAGTAAAGATGAGTCTGAGTAGGTGATGAGCCGGGGCTGTCACTGTCAGGGGCTAATAAGCTGTCACTGCATCAACAGCTCAATATGAGCTCGTTTATCTGAGTTTATAGGCAGCAGTAAGCAAAGCTTTCTCAAAAGAGCCAAGGTAGAGCTTTAGGCTGGTTTAGGAGGACTTTTATGGCTTTCTCCACAGCATCTGGCCAGAGGATTTCAGGATACTGGGACTTGCTTTTGCATGATGCTTTCATATCAGCAGTGCAATGACTGGTAGAGACAGGCCTTGAAAACATAGCAATTATGGTACTGTATGCCTAAAATTGTTTCTAGACACACTTTTTCCTAGCTTTTCTTGCTTTATCCTCTAATCATATCCACGCTAAAGTAGCTGCCACTGTAATCCAAGTTTATACCAAAATTTTATTCTTCTGAGCTCCAAGTGATTTTGACATTAATGGGTTTACTTCTTCAAAAACTGCACTTGAAATGTTGTAGGTACTTTATTTCTCTTTCTTGAACTGCTGGAATCACGACAAGAGAGTCAGTAAAGCACCACTTAGCATCAGGGAGACTAGTAAATCTGTTGGACTCCAAAGAGCAGATTTAACTTCCAGATTTGTAGCACTGCAGAGCTGTTTTACTGCATAATAGGTTGTATTTCTGATTTAGACAGGTTGCTTTGTTCAGTGAAGGCTGAGTAAAGGTCCAGCAGCTTCACAGTAACTGTGTACAGCTGTACTAAGCTGTATTACAGATTTACTGCATTCTAGACAAATAATCTGTTTTCCCAATGTCTCGCTGTCAATACTTGCTGAACTAAACTCCATCCAGAGTATGGAATAGAGATGCTTGAAGCATTAGTGAGGTGCATTCATTCAAATAGAAAACCAAGACTAAGCCAGAAACGAAAAGCTAAAAAAAAAAATAAAAATAGTTATTTGAGTTTCTGGGTCATAGCAAAATTAGCACTTTCAACTAGTTATTAACTTCGTGTTCACGGTCCAGGCAATAGTAATTCGGCATAGATTCTCTCCTCAGCTGAACTCTACCACCTTGTGGGCTCCCAGGAAACTACAGTTTCAGTATCAAAACCATCTTATTAAGTTTGTCAGTCTAAAATAGCTGAAAGCACTGTTAGGGTTTTTGAGGGGCTTTTTTTATGACTAAGCTGAATTCTATGAACAAAATACAATTAAAGCTTTTTTCTTTCTTTCTTTCTTCTTTCTCTTTCTTTCTTTCCTTCTTTTTCTTTTTCTTTCTTTCTTTCTTTCTTTCTTTCTTTCTTTCTTTCTTTCTTTCTTTCTTTCTTTCTTTCTTTCTTTCTTTCTTTCTTTTTCTTTCTTTCTTTTTCTTTCTTTCTTTCTTTCTTTCTTTCTTTCTTTCTTTCTTTCTTTCCTTCTTTCTTTCTTTCTTTCTTTCTTTCTTTCTTTCTTTCTTTCTTTCTTTCTTTCTTTCTTTCTTTCTTTCTTTCTTTCTTTCTTTCTTTCTTTCTTTCTTTCTTTCTTTCTTTCTTTCTTTCTTTCTTTCTTTCTTTCTTTCTTTCTTTCTTTCTTTCTTTCTTTCTTTCTTTCTTTCTTTCTTTCTTTCTTTCTTTCTTTCTTTCTTTCTTTCTTTCTTTCTTTCTTCTTTCCTTCTTTTTCTTTCTTTCCTTCCTTCCTTCTTTTCTTCCTTCCTTCCTTTTCTTTTTTTAAAATTCATTCTCTCCATTCCTGGCTTTCCAAGCCATAACAATATGTATACATTCCATATATTACAGTATTTCCCAGTTATTTTATGAATTTCTAACTCGATTCATGGAAGTTTTTCTGTGAAAATAGAAAAGAGAATGATGCAAGCCTTCTGTTGCAATTTAGGTTTTTAAATCTTGTGACAAAGAAATAAGAGCACTTAAAAGAAAGAAGTGAACAAAAAAGAAGCAATAGTAATTGCTTTGAGATTCCTTTTCTTTCTTTCTTAACTAGCCAGTTAAGTTGTCCTTAAGTGCCAGAGATCAGTACAGTTTTGTGTTGGAACTGCAGGATTTGTACTTGTTTAGAGGTTTTTGTGAGGTGGGTTTTTTTTATGGGAGCTTTTTTCTTTCTTTTTCTGTTCAGAAGTGATGGGATTCATCTGTTCATTTGATGGGAATCTTACTTTGAGTGAAATAACTCTGAATTTTACACTTGAATTGTAGCGGATGTTTTTTTAAAACCTTTTTAAAACCTTTAAAACCATTTTTATGTGGCAGCTGCTGACTTCAACAGGTTTTCACAAACAGCCAGGCTATGAGCTACTAAAAAAATCACCTTAATTTAAAAAAAAAAAAAGCCACAGCCACAATATACAGTTAAGAGCACTGCTGAGTGCTCTAGCTGTTAAAGGAAAAAGAAAACATGCTGTTGCAGACAGGTGTTGAAAAATAAAACTACTAAGTTCAGACCAGTATATTTCTAGGCTATAAAACATGGCTGGAAAAACACTTTAATGTTCTTTTTCTAAGCACAGCAAGTCTATTAAGTGATAAATATCAAAAGTCCAATTCAGCTGTCATTAGTGTGACTGGGAAGGCAACTGAGAACTGAATCAGGCACACAAGGTCTGATTCTGCTGCTCTCCCCATCTGGGTTGATGTGATTCTCAGGAACACATTATGACTATCCCAGTCTAAATTATTTAGTGTCAGAACAAGTCAAACTCAAATGACATGCCATGTTTAGTTTTTTTATCCCTTGCAGCCTTGGTAGGAGCCAAGTGCATGAATACATCAAGGGGAGGGAGAAATACCTGACCATAACTTCTGTAACCAGTGAAAAGCAGATTTTTAACTCACCTGTCGCTTGACTGTCTCTAGTCAGACCCCCGTTTTTATGCAGAATAATAATGAAAAGGAAGGGTTCAATACCTATTGATTTAAATCAACATTATTCTGCCTCAGTGACTGCTAAACTGTATCTTGAGAAAAATACTATGGAAATATTTCATTCATGTAACATCAAGGGAGAAAAAGATGGAACAAAGGTGTTTTCCACTCTATCTGTCCCTAACTGAAATACAAAGTGGTGTTAAAACTTTGAATGTAATTAGTAAAAGGAACCAATAGAGAAAAAGTCCAGTAAGAGAACCAAAAAAGATTAGATTTACTCATTCATCAAGCAGATGCTGCACTCTCTCAAGAAAGAAATGTCTCAGATGAGCCAGAGGAATAAAACAAATTCATTTTCAGATAAAAAGCTAGGAAAATATTGTAGAAAATCAAGAAACTGAATGACAAGCTGGTAAGATAAGGTGGGAAATTCTTGTCCTTTGCAACTGTATATTTAACAGAACATGATTATAAAACCCCCCATTGTGATCGAATTTTATCATGGGAAATCCACAATTTTATTGTACGACCTAGAATTTCTGATTACTGTGCTAGTCTAGGTAGGGCCTAGAAATAACACTTCTAGGGAAAAGTAGATTCCAAAATGTGCCTGTGATAAACAGATCTGAAGCCTGATCGTTTGGGCTACTTTATGGATGTTCACAATTGTCAAGGAATTTGATTCTTAGAATTCTAGAATCACAGAATATCATGAATTGGAAATGACCCACAAGGATAATCATAGTTCTACCCCTGGCCCTGACCAGGACAGCCCCAAGAATCACACCATGTGCCTGAGCAACATCAATGAAATACTAAAAGACAGTCAAATATTATCACTACTGCACAGGCTGGAGAGGACAATCTGGTTAATCTGCTGTCAATCGTACAGTCCTCTGGTGTGCAAGCACAGAATGAAAGCAATGACTGCCAAGCTGGTTTGTAATGTATTTAAAAATAGGGGTTTATTTAACTAATAAAAATTGATTTTGAGATTGGTTTTTGGGAGTAGTGATACAAGGATTCTTTACAGCATTTAACTTAATCCTGTTTGAATGCTGATAAAATATCTCCACTCAGAAAGCAGTCTGTGTTCAATACACTGACACAAGTGGACTGACAGACCTCAAAAAATTAGTTACTGAATTATCCTAATTCTGTTAAGGTGTTTTTAGTGGCTCTGCCAGGAACTGCATAGTCTTGGTCACATAGCATTCCAGATCTCTATCAGTGGTCTAGAAGGAAATAAAGTTGTCTGATAAAATCACCAGCTGACAGCAAAGTATGTAGTGTAGCAAAATGCAAAGTCAGTTATTCAGAGTAATTTGGAATGTTGTTTGACTGAGATACAGCACACACCATATGAAAACAGAAAAATGAATAGTTGTGTCCTCAGACAAGCTGCACTATTGGTTGTCTTTTCTTACTGGGAAGCTGAAATCAGACCAAAATGCATTTTAATATATCATTAAGTTGTGTATACGGGAACAAGGAGCATAGCTCACACTGAGAGGGGACCTGTTGGTATATCTCTGGGACACACTGAGATTGTTTTTAAGACGCCTAATTTCCTGACTACAGCATTCCCCAATCCAGTGATGATGAGAAGCAAATGGATTACTGCAGGTAGGGGTACAGGAATATCTTCCTAGAGCCATGGGCAGAATTCCAACTGCCTGCAAGAAATAATGAAAATGCCCAGTACCAAGTCTCGCATTGCTCAGGAGCGCTGTGCATCAAACAGAGCTTCTGTGCTCTCACCTTCAGCTCATCAAATACAAAACACAGAAACCTACCTGGCAGATCTGACGAATTCATAACCAGTTCCTATTCTGGCTGCAGAATAAAATTCTCTGCCTGTCGATATCCAATTGTAAGCCTGAGACCTCTGACGGCTGTGTGAAATAACAGGTAGAAATTCAATTTTCATTTAGCTAACCAAGGGTAAAAAACTTGCTTAAAAACTTTTTATTCCCCCATAATGCTTTTCATTTCATTCATTAGCCCTCCACTTGCTTCTCTACTTTCTGTGCCTTCCAGTACAACATTTCAGCAGCATCATTGCCCACTTTGGGCAAAACAGCATTGGAAACACATCAAACATCACAGCCAGATGTGTTGATCTGTTGACACTGGACACTGAGGTCATTATTAAGACTTTGCAGTGGAGTGTGAGCTGGACAGTGTTGGGATTAGATTGCTTTCCCTGTATCTGGAGGTGAAAGCCTGATGAAGTGTTGGGCTGTGTTATCAACAGAGCTGGAGGCAAGACAAAAAGTGCAAAATGACCTTTTCTTCACTTTATTTTCATTCTCACAAGTTATGAGTGGCCCAGCACTTCTTAGCACAGCTAACTCTGAGTTTATTTGTGTTAATCTAAAAGGAGTTAAAACTCAAGCCATACTTATGCTGATGTACCAACACTGAAATGAGCAGAGCTATTTCTAACTTAGGATAATGTAATGTGAACTAGAAGTTGGCTCAGGAGGTCTCTCTGTCATTATTTACTCACAGGCTGTAAGATCTGCAAAGGGGAAACAGATCTACATGTAAAGTTTCCATTTGGCTTCAGGGAAGAATTTTGGGAGTTCCCCTGAATTTTAAGACCTCTCTTTCAGGGCAAGCTTCCTCTAGACCAGCCTGCTCAAAGCCCTATCCAACCTGGCCTTGAACACTTCCAGGGCTGGGGCATCTACAGCTTCTCTGGGCAACCTGTTCCAGCAAGTTTGTTTTGTTTCAGCCTGAATAACAGGGACAAAATCTCCTGGGGCTGATGAATGATTTCTTTCCTGCTTCCAACACCACCAAATTCCTCATAACTACTCTTCCACAAGGTAGGATGGGAGTTCTCACTGCAGCAGCTCTGGTCTCATCTGAGGTGCTTGGCAAGACTTGGACTTGGGAGCCACTGGGGATGACCCTATGGCTGCCAAACACTTGTCTTTTGGGGTTTTGGTTTTGTTTTCTTCTGTCCTAGACTGTCTTTTTACCACTGATACGTAGAAATAAGCCAGTGTTTGTGACAGTCACACCCTAATCTTCAGATAAACAAATTGTTCATCTTTCATGAAGCAAAATCGGAGCAGCGACAGAGAAGAGGCTGGATCCTGAGGGATGTATTGCACTGTTCCATTAACTCATTTAAAATACATCTTGCTGACAGTACCAGTGACAGCATATGCAGGTTTCTGTTGCTTAAAATCTACCATAGCCGCTTCAATTTCAATGGGCTTTTTCTTAGTCATTAAAACAACTTTTTTTTTTTTTTAGAAAACAAGTACAGTTGTTTTTAAAGCATCTTCTAAGTTTGGCTACATTTAAAATAGCTCACATTAAAAATATAATACAGCTGCAATGAGAAAGTTATATAAAAAAACTTTTCCTGAAATAGTTTTGGTAACTGGAAATTGTCTGTAGGTTTTTTATAACTTTTTGTAAACATTTTAATTTAAAAAACCATTACTTTCTGAACCCTATGAAATGCAATTTTTGATATATGGAAACACTTCAGGAATTTAAGGAGTGGGGGTTTTCTTTTGTGGGTGGCTCATATCTAGAAATACACCAAGGCCTGCTTTACATTTATGGCTACAAAAGGCTTAAGAAAATTCTGTTTCTGAAACAACTTGTCAATATTTACAGTCATCATATCATAGATATAATTCCAAATATTAAATTACATGGCCTGTAAACAAAAAAACCCCAGATATTGTTTGATTCATTCTCATGTGGGTTGCAAAATTTTGCAATGTATCATTTTCTGGTACTATAATGCAAGGGGCACACATCATAATTCTGGTATCTAATATTGACAGACATTATTTACGAGTGGCTAGAGCAGCATAAACCTTGTGCTTTGAAACCTATTGTCTAGATATTCTCCTGGGTTTTTTTTCGGAATTTTAGCCATTTTGCTTACCTGAAATGTACAGCAATGAAAAGGCTGATGTTGTGCTTTCATGTATTTGAATTTGCGTACTTGTGTAGCAGCATTTCTAATTTTGAGATTTGAGAGAAGAACCCAGAGGGAAGCACAAACTGTGGGCACAGAAAAGTTTGAACAATGTCAGAACAAGACTGTGCCTGTTCCACACATAAAATACTTGGTTAATGATTCATTCTGACCTATTCATTAGGGAAAGGATCAAAGTTCTTTCAGGGGGTGTCAGAATGTTTCTCAGTGCTGTATTTTTGATTTGGAGATCAAATTTAGCAGATGTGAAAAATCCCATGTACAGAGGAAAAAACTCCAGTGATTAAGATGTGCTGAAATGCTCGAAGATCTATTCTAGTGAGGGTTGATGTTAACTTATGTTGGTAATCCTCCCCCTCCAACCCTTATAATCTTATTTCTTTCTGAATTTAGTATTACTGTTGTTTTTTGCTGATTCTATAAACTAGGGGCAATTTTGTAATACAAGTAGAGAAGTCACCTTTCTATGCTCTCGAGAAGACGCAGCGAATTGCTCGCTGCAGGCAAGGGTCGATGCCCGCCTGTAGGTGGAGTTAAATATCAAAGAACTGGTGCAGACCTTAACAGCGTTATGGATCCAGGCAGGCAGACAGGACTGACGATCAGTTCTTAGTTGTCGCATCGATTTACTGTCCAGCTCCTTCCAAGAGCGCGGGAGGTGTTAGCACTTTTTTTTTGTAGATAACTTGCTAGTTCCTACTGAACTAGTGCAGCTTGGAAAAGCAGAGCACTTTGAGGTCAAAAGTCCTTCTCGGGGTCGGTAGCAGACATTGAAAAGTGCAAAACTAAATACTGTGACCCAAAGGAAAGATTCCCCGCGACAACAGCACTGGCACAGGGTCCCATGGAGGGAGGGCAGCACAAGGCTCCCCAGCCTCACCGTACCTCACAGCTGGCTGCGGCATCCACAGGGGAGGGGGCTGGTCGTGGATGTGAGGCTCCATCTCTAAAGGAAACAGGGATTTTCAGGAGCTGTTGTCCCGAAGTATCTCTTTGTGTTAGATGGCAATACCATCCGGGGACAGGAACCACTGCTTCTTCCTTACTAACTGCTTCCAGTCAAGACTGCTGCTAATGTTTATTTGAAATCCCTTTTTTCATCATATCCAGGAGACTAAGGGAGAACTAACTGCCTTTGACACCTTATCCTCACACACTCCTCTATCCTCTCCTCCCTCTTTTCTCACTTCTCCGGCTTTTCCACGCTGAAAAATCCACTGCCAGGTTCATTAACTCTCTCACAAGGATAAATAAACTCTACATTTGCTGATTTGCTACGTGGCCACGCAGGATTTACATTGTCAGCTTAATTGCCGTCTGCAGGTTTGTGTTTACACCCCAGCTTGTATTCAAAGGTCAACACATGCCAAATCAAAACTCTTACTTCCAGCGGCACCGCGGGGAGATGGGATTAGGGGCTTTCCTTGTTATTTACACGCACCGCCTTTTTGGGAAGCGGGATGTTGGGGACTTTCGGTCGGTCGAGGACAGAGTTTCCTGGGGACACTCGCGCATTCCTGTCGTGTTTCACCGCTGCCGCGCGCGGCACGACAGCAGAGGGCGCTCCGGGCCCGCGGGAGGAGCGGGAGGAGCGGCAGAGCATCTCCCGGGATAACGGGGCCACGGAGTTCCTTCACCAACTGCTGTAAAAGTGAGAGGCGGCGCCGCGCCCGCCGCCGCCACATCCCTCGGTGCGCGGGGCATCCCGCCCGGGGGTCCCCGGTCCCTCCTCGCTCCAGGCGGGAGCGCTTCGGGAGGGGACCCGCGCCTCCATCCCGGCGCTGCCGGGCGGACACCCAGTCCCCTCCCCTCCCGCCCGGCCGTCCCGGTCCCCGCCGGGGCGGCCCCTCAGGTGCGGGGGGCGGGCGGTGGGAGGGTCGCTGGCGGCGCGGCGGCCAATGGGCGCCCGTGGGGGGAGCCGGCCCCGGGCGTCAAGAGGGCCGGGATCCATGAGCGCCGGGCAAAGTTGGGTCCGGTCGGCCGCGCGTTCGGGACCCGCTCCGCCGCCGAGCGCCCGGGAATGCCAGCGGGGCGGCGGCCAGCGCGGGGCAGCGGCGGGGCGCGGGGCCCCCGGCGGTAGCGGCGGCGGCTGCTGAGCGGCGATGCGGCGCGGAGCCCCCGGCCGCCCCCCAGCCCCGGAGCGGCGGCGGGAGGAGCGGCGGCGGCAGAGGCAGAGCCGGAGCGTCCCGTGAGCGCGGCGGGTCCGCTGCCGTCCGCGCCCGGAGCGGAGCGTCCGCGGGTGAGCAGAGAGGCGGCAGGGAGGGGAGCGGGAGCGGCGGAAGCAGCGGCGGCGCCGGGCCCCCGGCTCGGGGCGCTGCGCCCCCGGGTCGCCATGGGCCGCCCCGCCGCCGCCGCCCGCGGGGCTCCGCCGCCGCTGCTGCTGTCGCTGCTGCTGTCGCTGCTGCCGCCGCTGGGGAGCGCCGCCGCCGAGCCGCGCCAGGTGTTCCAGGTGCTGGAGGAGCAGCCGCCCGGCACCTGGGTGGGCACCATCGCCACCCGGCCCGGCTTCACCTACCGCCTGAGCGAGCACCACGACCTGTTCGCCATCAACGCCACCTCGGGCGCCCTGCACACCCGCGCCACCATCGACCGCGAGAGCCTGGCCAGCGACGTGGTGGACCTGGTGGTGCTCTCCAGCCAGCCCACCTACCCCAGCGAGGTGCGCGTCCTGGTGCTCGACCTCAATGACAACGCGCCCGTCTTCCCCGACCCGTCCATCGTGGTGACTTTCAAGGAGGACACGGGCAGCGGGCGCCAGCTTATCCTGGACACAGCCACCGATGCCGACAGTGGCACCAATGGTGTAGACCACGGCTCCTATCGGATTGTGGCCGGCAATGAGGAGGGCCGCTTCCGCCTCAACATCACCCTCAACCCCAGCGGTGAAGGAGCTTTCTTGCACCTGGTTTCCCGTGGAGGGCTGGACCGGGAGGCCACCCCCACCTACCAGCTGTTGGTGCAGGTGGAGGACAAGGGGGAGCCCCGTCGGCGAGGGTACCTGCAGGTCAACGTCACTGTCCAGGACATCAATGACAACCCCCCCATCTTCAGCCAGACGCTTTACCAGGCACGAGTGCCTGAGGATGCACCTGTTGGGGCCAGTGTTCTCCAGGTCACTGCAGCTGATGCTGATGAAGGCACCAATGCTGACATTCGCTACCGCCTGGAAGGAGGTGATGGCAGTGGCAGTGGTGGTGGGGATGGGGCTGGCAGCCTCCCGTTTGAGGTGGACCCTGAGAGCGGAGTGATCCGCATCCGTGAGCGCTTGGACTATGAGGTGCGACAGGAGTACTCACTGACAGTCCAGGCCATGGACCGAGGGGTGCCGGCGCTGAGCGGCCGGGCCGAGGCCCTCATCCGCCTGCTCGATGTCAATGACAACGAGCCCAGGGTGAAGTTCCGCTACTTCCCGGCCACGTCCCGGTTTGCCTCTGTGGATGAGAATGCGGCCCCTGGCACTGTGGTGGCCCTGCTGACGGTGAGCGATGCCGACTCCCCCGCAGCCAACGGGAACATCTCAGTGTCGATCCTGGCGGGAAATGAGCAGCGGCACTTTGAGGTGCACAGCAGTAAGGTACCCAACCTCAGCCTTATAAAGGTAGCAGCTGCATTGGACCGGGAACGCATCCCAGCCTATAACCTTACCGTGGCAGTGGCGGATAACTATGGGGCCCCACCGCCACCTCCAGGGTCTCCCACTTCTGGCTTTTCTCCTGACGGGGCCGTGGCAGCTCCCGTGAGCCGCTCCTCAGTAGCCAGCCTGGTGATCTTTGTGAATGACATTAATGACCACCCACCTGTCTTTGGGCAGTCAGTCTACAGGGTGAACATCAGTGAGGAGGTACCCCTGGGCAGTTACGTGCGGGGCCTGAGTGCCACGGACCGTGACTCGGGCCTCAATGCCAACCTCAAATACAGCATCGTCTCGGGCAATGAGCTCGGCTGGTTTCGCATCAGTGAGCACAGCGGGCTGGTCACCACAGCTGGCCCCGAGGGCAGCAGTGCCGGACATGCTGCAGGCACATCCATCTCCAGCAGGCTGGACCGGGAGACTGCTTCTCAGGTGGTGCTTAACATCAGTGCCCGTGACCAGGGCGTGCAGCCCAAGTTCTCCTATGCACAGCTCGTGGTGACCATCCTGGATGTCAATGACAACAAACCTCGCTTCAGTCAACCCGAGGGCTACCAGGTGTCCCTGGCTGAAAACTCCCCATCAGGAACTGAGCTCCTTGTCCTGAGTGCTGCTGATGGGGACCTGGGGGACAATGGGACTGTCCGCTTCTCCCTGCAGGAAGCTGAACCAGCACTGGTAGCAGTTGGCCCCTCATCTGTGACCCCTCGCCAGATTTTTCGCTTGGATCCTGTTTCTGGCAAACTCAGCACCATCTCGCAGCTGGACCGGGAGGAGCAGTCTTACTTCTCTCTGCAGGTCTTGGCCACTGATTTAGGCACTCCTCCCCTTTCTTCAATAGCCCGAGTTAATGTGACTGTCCTGGATGTGAATGACAATAGCCCCGTGT